>NW_007361028.1:0-75774 GCF_000149035.1 Colletotrichum graminicola M1.001 | reverse complement strand
CGCACTCGCGCGGTTGTTAATTCTTTCCTGAAAGGGCTAGTCGTTAGTTAGATCCCAGAGCGCCATCGTGAACCAAACAGAAGGCTACAGCTCCTCTGGGAGTCATTCAAAGGGCTGCTAATTACAGACTTTCTCGGGCCCCAGTTTGCAATCGCAGGCGGTCGAGCACTCGCAGCGTCCGCGATGTAACATGGATCCTGGATTCTTAAAGGCTATCCTATGGGATAGGGTGGTAAGGCCGGCCCTTCCACACTCGACGATTCCACGATGAAACCACGTATCGGGTTTGTGCGAGTCTAGCGCCACAGCAGCATGTACCACGCCAACGAGGAGCTCCGCCGCACCGCCGGCCCCGGCACCCGCGACGAGGGCTGGCTCTACCGCGTCGCGCAGGAGAAGAAGGGCGTCTACGGCCCCGGCGCCGTCCCCATCGAGTACGCCCGTCACCAGGCCGAGACCCCGGCCCGCAAGGCCTGGGATCACGATTGGAAGCGGTGAACGGGGAGGGCCTCGGGTGGGTCCCCTGGGGGAGGCTTTTTTATGAGAGAGGAAATATGTAAAAGGGGAAGGGGTGGGGATTTGTTCGAAGAGAGAAAAGAAAGACGGCATGCAAAAGCCGTGGATAAGAGATAGACCGGACGAGAGAGACTTGCGCGTCTGTCTTCTCCCATGTACCACCATCACCACCCTCGTGTCATTCTACTGTACCATGCTGTAGAAGTGGCCTTTGTACAATGCGGAAAACAGGAGTCAAATAATGTCATGTTTCGAAGCAAGTTTATGAATCGTTTTTTCTCCTTCAATATTTGTTGCGTAAAGTGACTGTCACCTCTCCCGTGCAGGGTAGGAGAAATGCGATTCCTCCCCAACATCCCAGACCAGCCTTCACCTGGCTTGCACTTTTGGGTCGTTCTATGTTACGCTATCCTACTAATACATACTATATCTCAAAGACGTCTCCGCTGAGTTTTCGCGCTATTTCCCGCTCATTATGGCGCCGCTAAAGAAAGGAAAGAAAAAGAATCAAACCAGAATAAAGGAGGGAGAAGGGGCGTTGATAATCAATCCGCATGATGGGCGCTGTAAGTGTCAGATGGCTATGTCCAAGCGAGTCGTCCGGGAGTGCTTTCCATTACGATGTGATCCTGGCATTTGTCGTTGTAGGGCGTGGGTGTGGTGCCTACATGTGCTAGCCGGCCGTCCTATGACCGGTCAACCTTGATCGGCGGACAGCAATTGTGTGTTTCGAATTGCAACACATGCTCCCCTGCAGAACTCGACGAATCCCGTGTCTGGTCGCTATTTCGTGCCCGCACTGGTGGTTGATCGGAAGGGAGTAAAGTGGGCGGCGAGGCTGCGTTCGCTCACAGAATGACACAGCAGCCGCCTCCTTCGCCCTTTTCAAAGGTCAGCAACGCGGCGCGCGTGGCAGCTTCAAAGACATCGTCGACTCCCTCGCCGCTGAGACTGGAGCACTCGAGGTATTTGCGGGCGCCAATCTCCTTGGCGACGGCATCGCCCTCTTGGTGGTTGACGAATCGCAACGACTTCTTGCGCATCTCCTCAATTGCGACAGGATCTTCGCGGAGGTCTTTCTTCAACCCGACGAGAATGATAGGGACGCCGGGGCAGAGACGCGTAACCTCTTCAACCCACTGTAACCGATGGTCAGCTCTGGAGCCAAAAGCGCCGGGGGCGTGCAAGCCAAACCGGAACGAACCTTGTGCTTGACGTTATCGAGAGAATCAGGGGTGTCGATGGAGAAGCCGATGAGGATGACATGAGCTTTGGAATATGCCAGGGGACGTAGCCGTTCGTAGTCCTCTTGTCCGGCGGTATCCCATAGCGCCAGCTGGACCGACTTGCCATCTACTCTGCAGTCGGTGACATAGTTTTCGAAAACGGTTGGGATCTATAGCTCAGGGTCGGTTAGGGATCGGTCGGATGGGAGAGGAGATGGGGGTTGCTGGTTATGGGACTAACGTAATGCTAGGGAGAATGATGGTTAGCAAAGGTTGGGCCGGCCGTTGAAATCAGGCCTCAACGCGCGTCAAAGCGGACTTACTGTAGGAAAATAGCCTAGGGTGAAGACACTCAGCAGACTAGTCTTTCCGCAAGCACCGTCACCGATAATGACGAGTTTCCTATGGGCGGTTGGTCAGCAATGGGGAAAAACGCAAAGACGGTCGGCGTATTGAGACTGGCCGGCTCAATAGCAGAATCCATCTTGTGTGCATGGCGCAATGGCCTGCCATAGGGTTGCCGTCTTCATGAGTTGGGGTAAAGAGCGCGGCGCGAAGTGGACAGTGCGGTCGTACCTGCGAATGACGTTCTGGGAGTTATTTGCTGCTGCCATAGCTGCGATGGTCTACCGGACCAAGGGAGGGGAGTGTGGAGGTGGATATCGACCCGAAGTCAATTGGAAGGCTGATCGAACCGTCTGCGGCGGGTCTCGGTGTCGAGCCGCAGGGCGGACAAAGCTAACGAAGCTGATCGAGTACAGACAATAGGGGAGCGGCGTCGGGCCCGCGCGGGAGGCAATCGACGAAGGTAGTCAAGGTCGAAGTCGGTGGGCTCGTATGGAGTACCGCCGTAGACTCGTTTCGAAGGGGGGAGGGGTTGCTGCGAGAGCAGTGTCGTCGAGCGGGTAGGTGACGGTTGCTGGCTCTAAGCAAGGCTGCCGTGGTTGAGGATGGTGGGTGTATGGGATAATTTCTGCGTAGGCGGGTGGAATTAGACCAAAATGGAAGGCTGCAAGTAAGACAATGGCGGATATGTCGGAGGGAGAAGAGGCGAGGAGTGGAATGATGAGATTGCAAATATGCGAGAAGATGGACAGAGATCAGGCCGAAGCAGAGGGAAAGGGAAGAAGGGGGAAAAGCAAGGCGATGAGTAAATAGTATTGGTAAAGGTTGCTAGTAGGTAGGTATGAGGAGGAGGGTGCGCTTGTGTTTTTTTCGGGTGGAGGAGGAACGGCAGGGTGACAGGAGGTGTGTGAGAGAGAGGGACGGGCGCCAAGTGAAGGCAGTGTAAGGTAAGGTAAGGCAGCTAACGTGTGAAAGCGTTGCACCCAGTAGGTGGGAATACGAGATGAAGGGAACACGCCGGGGGGTTAACGGGGTTTAAAGAAGCGGAACATGGAATTCGGGAGAGGCAGAAGAACGAGTAAGAAGAGGGTAAGAGAATATTAGAGCAAGACTAAGTAATCCAATTGAATACAGTGGAAACGGACGGGGAAGAGAAAGTCGGGGTACAATTTTATAAAAATACAACAAAAAAACGACATTATCCGCACACTAAAGAAGCTGCTGCTGTTGCTGCTGCTGCGAGCAGCTACACTGCCCACTAAACTCTGTACACTCGAGCTGGACTATCTATCCGTAGACTACGGAGTACCTAGGTAGGTAGCACAGCAACGAGGACGAAAAGTCCAAGACTCCAAGACTCCAGGACTCCAGGACAAGGTCCAGGGGGGGAGAGGCATACTACGATGTACCTGGCGCGCCGGGTCGGCGGAGTCCAGGTGGGTGGGACGGTATCCGTATCCCACCACCACTATCCGTACCACCACAACCTTCACCATCATCACTTCATCCACCACCACGCATAATGCGAGCGGGATACACTGTTATGCGTGCAAGAACGGTGTATTGGCCTCGCCTTCTGTACTCTCTTTCGACAACTAACTCTGGTCAGAACCTGGGGCTGACTGTTGGCCGGCAACACGATGCCGATGCGACCAAGATATCGTTTGATCTGATCACCGGGCAACATCGTGTGGCGGTGTTGAGAATCGCAAGTCCAAGGCCAAACAACGTCTGGATCAGTCGGTGGAAGAGATATCTCTCTTTACCAAACCTTGTCGTCGAGCGGTGAGCGCGTGCTGAGACGATCTACACAGATCCGTGCCCACAGTATACAGTAAGTAAGTGGCAGTGTATGTACGTACGTATGTAGTAGACCTATGACAACCATCGTACCTGTCCATCAATGTTTGCTTAGCTTACATTTTTGCTTGTTACCTACCTACAGGCGTACGATGTACAAGAAGCTACAGAAACTCGGATGCAGGCTGTCCACGAATTGTCAAACCCAGCTTGAAATTCCAGGGGAGCTAAAGAAGCCCAGAGACGGCGGAAATCGGACAGTGCCGCCGGTATTATGGTACACCACGCCTCACCTTCATGCATCCTCCCCTCATTCCGCCGCTCCACCACAGGCCGAGACTCCGGAAAAGCCCACCCGCGCGGGTGCGCCGGGCGGTGCGTGTGGTGGCACAGCAAAAAGATACCGTGCCTCGAAGAACGACACTTTCAGGGTCACCCCAGCAAGAAAAGAAAGGTAAAAACAAAGAAGAAGAAGAAAAAAAAAACAAGGGACGAGGACGTCAGACGCATTCGGATGCACCCTTTCTGGGCCCCGAGGACCGCCCGGCCCAGCACCGTACGCTCGATGCGACAAGCCCGTCTGGCAAAAGTCCCTAAAGTCCCATCATCATCACCACCACCACCACCACCACCATCACCAATACAGCAGTCAAATGGTCCGATTCGGCTTCTCGACGCGGCCGGCCGGTGCGGGGGCTGACATCTGAGCTGGTCGAGAAGAGAGGGAGAGCAGGTGAGAGGGACGGAGAGCCTGCAACCCTCGAACCCCTACCAGCCAGCCGCACCAGTTGCACCGGCTGCAGCGGTGGGGGAACCATTTAGGGTACCGCCAACGCGGCCAAGAAAGGCACGCACGAACCCAGCCTGGAATCCCACGACCCCTATGGAGCCATGACAGACAAAACAACACTGTCCTTCGCCCCTACGTCAGCACCCGTACTTCGTGCACATGGCGCGCGTCGTGCGTTGGGACCAAATTTGACCTTGGCCCGCCCATGGGATGAGATGGGGTTCCGGGGAGGCTGAGTTGACGGGTGGCATGCAAGGTAAAAAGCCTTCGAGTCCAAGTCGGGGTTGCTGCCCCCTCCCCTATCCACCGTCCCTAATTGTCGCCCTCTGCTGGTCTAGGATTGTCCAGAGATGGGATCGCCGTGCTGTCAGGTACCGGAGGCCGGAAAACAACCTCTTCCAAGAAACAGCGCGACCGGATTCTGCCATGATCGTCCTTCGATGCGTTGTCCCCTTGCCAATCAAGTTGGAGTAGAACTCGAGAACCGGCGACCGATTCCAACAACCAGGACGGAACCTTGTCGCCGCCCGCATAGATACACTCACTCACCTACCTACCCGACTTCCATTCAGCATCGAGGTCGCCCTCGGGTTTTTTTCCTTTTCTAAATTAGGATGTGGCTGCGTTCTCTGCCATGCCATCCCACGCTCTCCCTCGCGGCTCGCTCGCGGAACGAAATGCAAATTGTCAACAAGGTTTTCGGGAGCCGATGGCCGAACCAGCGGGTTGCGTCGAAAGGATTCCAGCTCTGGGTTTCCCTGTATTGTCTGCTTATCCACGTTTCGGCACATGTCGATTCACTGCCTCTTGTCTCTTCTGGCGTGTCTCCTTTAACATCATTACCCCCACCAGCTGGCCCCCTTGGCAATCCGTGAAGGGATGGACCCCGTCCTCGTCCCGCAGGCACGCCTGACGTTTTTACCCGTACCTCCGCGCTTTCGGTCAAGACAGGACTAGGTAGGTAGTTGACCGACTGCGGTCGTCGGTTAATAGCTTACATCATGTGCTGCGTACCTGTTCCTGTAGGTTTGAGAAGACATATCTTCAGACGCCGTTACGGCACCGATTGCCCTGCCTCGACCGGGTCTCTTTCCTGACTGTCTTGTCCCCCCTCCCCTCAATCGTCGTCATACGCAGCGCTGGAACAATAAGGGTGGCGCCATCCGGCAGCCGAAGTGCGGCCACAGGGCGGCGCACGCCAGCCCAGAGGGAGGGGGCATCGGATAGGCAAAACCCGACCACACCTCCGTGCGCCGTATCTCCGTCTCTCTGCGCAGTCACCCACACCATCACAAGTGCTCTGCCCCCCTCGTCCGTTCAACGTTTGCATCGTCTTGGATGTGCTGCTGTGCTGTTGTGGTAATGTACGGATATGGTATCGCGCAACACTGCAGTGCCCCATCTGCAACTATCCGGCGTACGGGCATGTAAACCTACCATGAGCCACCCCTGCTTGGTGGAGGCTCTCCAGGGGTAGGAGCAGGCTCAGCTCGGAGCGGCTGTCATTGTGTGCAGTCGGCTCTTTGAGCAGAGACGCGTCTTTGGTGCACAAATAAGCGTTTCTTGCCAGGATCGGCGACGTATGGATCGGCAGCGTATGGATCGACGGCGTATGTATATCCGGCGTGTTCCTGACAAATTCTTCGTCCTTGGGCCATATTCGTACAGACACGAGTCTTGGAAGTATCCCAGGGAAATGAGGCTCGCCCCTGGATATAATTGCTCATCATGGAGTTGCAATCAGGTGAGCAGAATGATCCTCTTCTTTCTTTTGCTTTCGCTTCATCACTCGGAGCGGGGCCTGGCGGCATGCAGCGTTGGCGTGAGCATTGTCTGTTTGCACATGTAGTTGGCCACAGCCCGCGCAACGCCTCGGGACAGGTGGAATGTTTCCCTGATCTCGGCCCAGTCCCGCCATTGTGACGCCGCTAGTAGTTGGCCTCGGGAACGACGGATGAACATATGTTTGGGGTGCCAAGGATTGGCTGGCGACGCTCACAATCAGCCACTGCCAGTGGTGGTGCATGGTCTTCGAGGAGAGCATCGGGTTTGACAGTGCTGGCGAGTGTCGGATGATTGGAAGGTACGAGAGCTTCGTGTAAGCCAATGTATCACGGGGGGAGATGCATTATCAGCTTGTGGCACGGGGATTTGCGACGACTGAGTTGGAATTGCAGAAGACTCCGACGCAGCAAGGCTGGAAAAATGTAATTGTCCAGCTCTCCACGTGGGAGAAAGTGTGCCTACCTAGGTAGTGTAGATAGTTAGGTAGGCTGCAGCGATTCGGAAGGGATCAGCCTGACATTTGCGTTAGTCGTTTGTCCTGGTCGGTCAGTCGAGCGAAAGTGGTTGATGGTGTGTTTCTCTTTCTAGCAACGGGAGGGTAATTAGGTGAAGTGAGACGACGTACGGACATACATGGTAGGCGATGGGATGACATCAAGTCATAAACCCCCGGTCCCAATGTCCTAGGTAGTGTCTCCAGGTAGCATGTTGGGAGCAGTGTACGAAGTACAAGTACGCAATGCGTAATGCAAAGTCGGATTAGGTAATATGGACATGGGGATAGCGATAGGGATGGAATATCTGTCCGCGGTCTCAAAATCGCATTTCAGCTCGGATGAGATCGCGAATGATTACGTCAGCTTTGCGGAGGGACAGTCATGGAGCCTAACATTTGGCGAATGGCTGAAAGGCTCCACTCCTCCAGCCCTCAGCCCACACAAGTACTTGGTACCAGTGCTGGCCAGGAAGAGCTAGCTTGCCAGCCGGATGGGTTTGATGCCAGCGGGCAAACAGTCACGTGGACCACAGCACAATGGCACACTTCAGCCTCGAAATCTGGGTTGACGGGGTTGTGCCAAGCACCCGGTGGACAAAAAAGATGGCACACCTAAACACTCCCTACACTATTATAAACAGCACAACACTAAATACATAGATATACCTATCTAAAATAGTCAGAATTAATGCCAGTATGTTCTACCTACTATTAAATATATTTTTCCTATATCCTAACTGCGTCTTGTGGCTGTGTTAGTATAACAAAAAAACACCTGTTAATAGTCTTGGGGTAGATGTGGTGTGGGAAAGTACTTTAGGTGTGCCATCTTTTTTGTCCACCGGGTGCCAAGGTAGGTAGGTACCTAGCTAGGCAGGTGTCGAGATACGGAGGCGTACCCATGTAGAGAGAGTATTTGGCGAGTGCGGTACCTACACCAACCTGCTGACTGATGCCTGTCCTTTCTCTCATGGTCATGTACCCCTCTCACACAACTGCGCCAGTGAGTGACTTTTTTTCCATTCTCGATCCGACGCCCATCCACCTAGGTACTTCACCTACCTACCTTACCTGGGTATTACTAGGTATTACCTCCATGTACCTAATCATCATCTCCATCGTCCACCCGATCTTCAACAACGAGTCAATATTGGACGCTGGGATGGATGACTGACGACTTGAGTTTGTTTGTTTCCCTTGGTCCCTCGCTGGAAAGAATTTGGACCAGCCAAAAGGGCCAGACAAACCCCCAACCAACCGTCTTCGATATCAGTCATCCGCATCATCGTCGTCGTTGCCAATACCACTAGCCTTGCGAGCTTGCCTTGTCGATTGTTCCCACCCACGACATCAAGACGTCTGCCTGCCAATCCATATTCACTGGAGTATACTATACGTACAATACTGCTCATTGCCAGTGATGCCCTGTCCTCATTTGTTCTGTACCATGCTATGTGTGCCATGCCGTGCTGGACTGTGCTGTGCTGGATTTCCCTCCCTCCTTACCTACAGGGAGTTACAGGTACTTGGGTACGCTACTACACTATAACAGTACCCTGCTGTCGTCCCTTGGCAGATCAGTGTGTGGCTGAACCCAGCCCCATCTCGAATAATATTCGCCTCCACCAGTGAGTGAGTCCTGCCTCATCACCACCACCACCACCACCACCACCACCACCACCACCACCACCACCACCACTACCTACCTACCTTTGTAGCCTGCCCTGCGCGCTGTACCCCGATTCCGCCTGCCATTTTCGCGAGCCGCTACCTTTACCCACAAACGCCCTGCCGCCCAACCCAACCAACTTCTCACCAAGAGGGGCCAAACGTCTCGTCTCGATTTTACTCACCCATCTTGACATAGCTTTACTTTGCATCTCATTCAATCGCCCCAGGCCCGACCGATCGCGAGCCCGCCCGCCGAGCCCACCCCGACCTCGACGACTCTTAATCTCCCTCTCAACAACAACCCCTCCCCTCCGACCAGACCCGTCCCTCCCTCCCTCTCCCTTCCTCTCTCTCGTCTATCTCTCTCTCTCTCTCTCTCTCTCTCTCTCTCTCTCTCTCTCTCTCTCTCTCTCTCTCTCTCTCTCTCTCTCTCTCTCCCTCTCTCTCTCTCTCTCTCTCTCCCTCTCTATGACATCCACGTTTGTTGCTTGGTAGCATAGATTCGACATGCCGGCCAACCACCGCCAGCCGGCATCGCAGACGCCTGCGTCTCCCAATACCAAGCCCACGGCTCGCTACACGAACAAAGATGGCTCCAAGATCATTACTGTGCCCAAGGGCCCCCCCTCCACCGAACCCTCGCAGCCTTCCACCCCGACCTTGTCGGCAAGGCCTCCGAGTGTCCAGACCGCAGCCACCAACGGTGCCGACTCCTCCGTCCCTACCGTCAATCGCAAGAAGCAGAAGCGTCGCGCAAAGGCTGCCGCCAAGGCTGCTGCCGAGCAGGCCGTCGCCCAAAACCCCAATGGCCGCTCAAGTCCCGCATCTGGAGCACCTGGCACACCCGCCTCCAAACCTCAGCCTGCCCAGGATGACGACGACCAGGATTCCAGCGACGACGACGCCGACGAACACCACGACCCTGACGGCCACTCACGCGTAAACGGTGTCGCCTCGGGCAAATCGTCCAAAAAGTCAAAGAAGAAGAAGAAGAAGAACGCAAAGAACCAGCACCTTGCCGAACCCCACTTTGACAACGTCCCGTCGCACTCCCACTCGCCATTGACGCCCCGTGGGCCTGGAATTTCCAAGGATAAGATCTGGAACACCAGCTCGCAGGAGGAGAGGGAGCGCATCAAGGAATTCTGGCTTGGCCTGGGCGAGGACGAGCGCAAGTCGCTGGTCAAGGTTGAAAAGGACGCCGTCCTGAAGAAGATGAAGGAGCAGCAGAAGCACACGTGCAGCTGCACCGTCTGCGGCCGGAAGCGCACCGCCATCGAGGAGGAGCTGGAAGGCCTCTACGATGCCTACTACGAGGAGCTCGAGACGTTTGCCAATAATGGGGAGGGTCCCCATATCCTCCCGCCTCACCGCGAATTCCCCCTGCGACCCTCGCGCCTCCCGGCAACATACTCGGGGCAACCGCCGTCGCGTGGTCGCATAGTGGAGCACGTCGGCGACGATGACGAGGACGAGGACCCCGAAGAAGAGTACAGCGACGAAGAGGACGAGCTCGAGGACGAGGAGGAAGAGGAAGACGACGACGAGTATAGCGAAGAAGACGAACCGCCAGAGGATGCTCACCCTCACGATCGAGATGTGGCCGACTTCTTGACGTTTGGTAACAGCCTGCAAGTCAAGGGTATGCAGCTTCTGGACTCTCTACTCTGCAGATATGGTAACATGGACTTAGGCGGCATACTCACCGTTGCGGATGACCTCCTCAAGAACGACGGCAAGCGCTTCATCGAAATGATGGAGCAGCTCGCCGAGCGCCGCATGGCGCGCGAGGAGGACGCCAAGGAACACTTTTCCCGCGCCTACGGTCATCCCGCCAACGGCTCTTACTCGAATCATAACCATCCTCCTCCCGAAGACGACTACGACGACGAGGACGAGGAGGAGGATGAGGACTATGATGACAGTCAAGAAGAGGAATACGAGGATGAAGAAGTGAGCTCCTCTCAATACACATATGACCATAAACACTCGAGTACTGAGCATTACTGTTGTCATCATCAGGACACGATGACCGAGGAGCAGCGCATGGAAGAGGGTCGTCGCATGTTCCAGATATTCGCCGCTCGCATGTTCGAGCAGCGCGTCCTGACGGCCTACCGGGATATGGTCGCCAAGCAACGCCAACAACAGCTCATCGAGGAGCTCGAGGAGGAGAACCGACAAGACGCCCAGCGGAAAGCAAAAAAGGCCAAGGAGAACCAGAAGCGAAAGGACAAGGCCGCGCTGAAGAAACAGCAGCAGGCCGAGGAGAAGGCGCGCAAGGAGGCTGAAAAGGCGGCCGAAGAAGCCGCCCGACTCGAGGAACAGCGAAGAAAGGCCGAAGAGCAGCGACTGCGAGCCGAGGAGAAGCGCCGTAAGAAGGAGGAGCAGAAGCGTCTCGAGGAGGAGGAACGCCTCCGGAAAGAGGCGGAGCGGCAAAAGCGTCTCCAGGAACAACAAGAGAAGCGCGCGGAGCAGGAGCGTAAGGCGCGAGAAGCCCGAGAAAAGGCGCAGAAGCTAAAGGAGGAGGCTCGATTACGAGAGAAGGAGAACCGAGAGCAGAAGGAAAAAGAGATTCGGGAGCGGAAAGAGAAGCAAGACCAGGCCAAGCGCGACAAGGAGGCCAAGGCCAAGGCCGACCGGGAAGCCAAGGCCGACAAGGAGAGCAGCGAGCGGCTCAAGCAGGAAGAGAAGGCGGCGCAAAAGGCCGCCACCATCACCGCTGCCCCCATCCCCATCCCCAACTCAGGTCGACGTCTGTCGCAACACCCGGTGCCGATCCCGACGCACACTTCCAACCCAGCATCATACGCATCTCCAAAGATACCCGTTGCGACGCCGGCTCTGCCCAAGGCTCCAACACCGATCCGCCCCAAACATGCGTCCCAGCCCCTGGAAACCAGCCTGCCGGGATCTCAAGCTTCGCAGTCCGGCTCCACTGCCAGCCAGAACCCATCACCACACCCCGCCACACCCGGCCACACGAGCCCGGCACCGATTGGATCCCGGAAGACCAGCGTGGCGACCACGAGCTCGCTGCCGCACCCTCACTCCGTATCGCCGTCGAGCATCAAGGGCCCTATGCAGCCGGGTCCGTTCGGCATGCCTATGAGCATGCCCCCTCCCGGCTTCGGAGGGCCGCCACCTCCAGGGCTAGCGAACCGCATTCATGATCCCATCTTCGGCCCGTCCGGTATTCCTGGCTTCGGCCGACCGCCGCCGCCACCTGGAATGATGCCCGGCCCGCCGGGGCTTAATGGGCCCGCGGGACGCGGCTTCATGCCGCACCCGCCTCCCGGATTCGGACAGCCCATGGGCGGCGACCCGATGCATAACATGGCGCCGGGGCCCGCGACGCACTCAAGGCAGGCCTCTGGGAGCTTCGATCCGGCTTCATCGCCGGCTCCGGCACAACCCATTGGAAGGCCAGCGCCCATCGGACGGCCCGGCAGCGTGGTGCATGGACAGCGCAACGATCAGCTAGACGACTTCGCCAACCAGCATCTCGGTAGCAGCGCTCTGCTGGATGATGCCGAGGACCCGGTCAATGCGGCCATGAACGCGGCTAGGCATCGCAGCCAGGTTCCGCGACCGGCGTTTCCGACCATCCCGTTCGTCGGAGGCATGGACAACGGATTCCACAACATGCACAACAATGTGTGGGGACCGTCACCGATGGGCTTCGCCCCCCCTCCTGGGCTGGGCAATCCCACCTGGGGCGGTCCAATGATCCCGCCGATGCCGCCGCTCGGTCAGATCCGCACGGCCGGAAACCCTCGTTCGGTCACGGTCCGCCTGATGCTGTGCCGCGCCTGCAAGGAGCTGCAGAACCGCAACGCCGACACCTCCGACTCGTTTGTCGACTTGGCAGCGATCAAGGCTGAGGTGGACCAACTCAGTGGAACGGAGGTCATATCGGAAGAAGATCTGCTGGAGCTTGCCGAAACGGAAGGCAACGCCCAAAACGGCGGAGGCACCTTTGAGGTTCGACGAAACGCACATGGCCCCGGCCAGCACTCGGTTCGGTGGGTGCCCGAATTCAACGACATGACACACCCTCACCACAGAGCAGTAGGCGCTCCAGGCGAGATCGGGAGCCCCATCATCGGCAGTGGCACGGCGGCATTCTTGGCTAGAGGGCATTAGGCCCGTCCATCTAGCGAAGGATCGGGGTCTGCGTCCTCAACCGATAGCCTCGGCACGTCGGACAGGCTCTCTCGAGGAATGTTTCACGCCATGCAGACGGGCCGCATCAACAGGGTCACCAGGAGTTTGGGTTACGTTGGCGCAGAAAGGGAGAACCAGGCCAAGAGACCATCTTGATTCCGGGGGAGGAGGACGTTGTTCCGGTGGGAGAGTTGATGTGGGAACTTTCTTTGAATCTCAGTAATCGAGCCCCCTCGGGCTTTTCTTTTGCCCGGATACCTGCCACGCGCAGAGGGGCCAGCCGTTCCAGCCAGCCTTAATGGCGAAGCGATGCGCCAGCGTTAGCCAATAGACTACCTGTGTTCTTTGTGCACCATGTTTTTCTTGCTGATGCTTCGGTGCGCCACCTTTACATCCCAGCATCTGATCGACGTTTGTTCGCAAGGGAAGTGGGTATCGAGTAAACGAAACGTCACCACGATAAGACGAACCGGAAACAGGCCCCCACAACGATGCACACCCAACTCAGACGTACCGCCGCCCACTTTTGCTCCCGTCCCGAATCCAGGTTACCTAAAAGCCTGCTAACTTGCGCAAACAGGAAAAGAAAAACGGAAGATCTGAAACGGAGGACGGGAAGTAGCCAGGGCTCGGGCCGAACGAGAGAGGCTCCCCGGAGGGACCCGGAGGGAGAAACAGGAGCCATAACCCCTCCCCCCCCCCCTCCGCCCCAAGGACTCCCAAGAAGCCGGTTTACCCCGGCTAGCTTGCTCAGTAATCATACGGCGAGAGACCCTTCGTCCAGAGGTTGCCGTGTGATTTTCTACCCGTAAAGGTACGTCGGCGGCAGACGAGCGAAAGCGAGAGAGGAGGGGGCTTGCTGGTCGTCATGGATCGTCTCAACATACGAGATAGCCGCGTCGGGCTCAATCACATCTTTCTCATTTTTTTCTGTTGGGGACGGTTTCTTTTCATTTAACCATTTCGCTCTTTTGTCTCCTGGGCTTCCTCTCTCTCTCTCTCTCTCTCTCTCTCTCTCTCTCTCTCTCTCTCTCTCTCTCTCTCTCTCTCTATCTCTCTTTCTGTCTTTCTGTCTTTCTTTCGCGGGGGAGCGGTCAGGGATGACCGAGACAAGAGGCCCAGGTTAGTCTTACGCCCTTTTGGTCATAAGCCGGGCCCCTGTCTCGTCCTCCCTTTTCATCGTTCACAGACGAAAAGGGGGAGAAGGGTTCTGTCTTCGCTTGACCAGCTGTGGACCTCGGAGCCTGCGACCACTACGGATGGCGGCTGCTGTGGACGTTGCTCGTTGGAACGAGACCTGGAGCACGTTGGCAGACGCCCTCGTGACGGATCCGCCCTCCCTTTTTTTCCTCTTTCTTTTTTTCCCATCAGCGAACATAAGAGTGAACACGACGGCTTTTTGGCAAAGAGTAAAACTCCAATTTCTAGTGTCTATGTGGTATTTCTAGCCATCCCAAGTCGTCAAACGTCGTGTGTGTGTGTATCATCCCGGATCCCTTACGGCAACCGTAGCCAGTAGCCCCGGCACCTCGAACGAAAAGCCCTCCCACCTCCCCCGGGCATGTGCCGTTTATACACGGCCACCCCGTTCCACCCATCGGGTATCGTAAGTCTATTGGCTGTATTGCGGAAACAAAGAAGAGATAGAAAGAAACAGAAAGAGGAGCAAGAAACCGCGTCTACGAGATAGCTGCGCTGCTACAGTGTCATGCAAGCATTAAGTACTACAGGCGAGAATGATAATAATAATAGAAACGTGTGATGTCATATGGACAATGGAAAACCCCAAATGGCCGGCGTCGTGGGTTTCCCGGATATAGACGGCGGGAAATGGGGAAGAGAGATGGAGAGAAAGAGAAGAAGGGAGGGGAGCCTAGATCCAAGCGGGTTGGGCGCGCGCCTTGTTCTCGACTGGCGGCGCGGACCGGGACAGGCGCCTGAGGCGGTGAGTCCAGGAGCCGGGCCGCATTGAGGAGGTCTGGGGGATCTGGAGGAGAGCCCCGAAGGCGTCGCGGTCGTCCGCCGCCACCCGCTGCTGCGGCCGCGGCGCCAAGCCGCCCAGTGTCTGGACGTCGTTGCAAGGGGTGATGGGATTCGGCAACGCGGAGGTGGCGGCGGCGCCGCCGCCATAACCGGCGTAGAAGACAGCGTCGTCGAACAGTTCGTCCTTACGGGGGCCGAGGACGACGTCGGTGGACCAGGGGTCATGCTCGGGGAGGGCGAGGGGCGTGCCGGGGTGGGGGTAGGCGAGGGAGTCGGGCTCGTCGGGGACGGAGCGGGGCGGCGGGTGCGGGACGGTGGCGAGGGTGGTGTGGAAGACGGGCCGGTGTTGGCCGAAGGAGCCGCGGTGCAGCTTGTTATGGCCGCCGACGGTGAGCGGGCACCGTTGGCGGAGCGGGCGGGTGGCGGCGCCGGGGAACACGGCGGGCGGCGGGTGCTCGGGAGACGAGAAGGAGGACTGGCCCAGGGTCCAGGCGGCGTGGAGGATGCGGGGCACGTCGGCGAGGTGCCGGCACTCGAGGAGCTTCTTGAGGTCGCCCGACGACCGCGGCTGCCACCGCAGCTGGTTGCGCGCCGTCTTGTCCCAGAGGGCGTGCTTCCACTCGTGCTTGAGGGCGCGCTGCCGCAGGAGGTTCTGGACCTGGTGGTAATAGGCCCACTCGGACGACGGGGCGGCGCCGCCGCCGCCGCTGCTGCTGCTGCTGCGCGTGTCGAAGTGGCCGGCGAGGTGGTCAAAGTATCTGTCGGCGGCGGCGGAGGCGCCGCCGTCGTCCGCGGCCTCGAAAACCTCCTTGCACCCGAGGAAGCCGCAGGCGAAGACGACCTGCGCGCAGAGCTCGACCCTGGCGCGGTCGGGCGTCGGGTGGACGTCGCCGTGGTCGATCTTGTAGTGGGTGACGAAGGCCTTTTCAAAGTCGAGGACCATGCGGCACCCGCGCTGCGGGCAGGCCCAGACGCAGTCGGTGTTGTGGAAGTTCTGGAGGTGCTTCTTGAAGTCGCTCTTGCGGCCGAAGCCGACGCGGACGTCGTAGACGGCGCACAGGGGGCACTCGATGGGCTTGCGGCGGGGAGGGGACCGCACGGCGGCCGCGGCCGCGGCCGCCTTCTCGCGGGACGGCGTGGAGAGGTACTCGCTGATGTGGCGGTCCTGCCACTCGGTGCCGGAGAGGGAGGGCGTCGCCGACGGCGAGAGGAGGAAGGGGATGTCGTTGTCGCCGCCGCCTTGCCAAGCGTCCTGGGACTGCTGCTGCTGTTGTTGTCCGCCGTAGAAGCTGCCGGCCAGGGAGGCGGCGTCTGAACCGCAGAGGGAGGCGTCCGAGTTGCTCCAAGGGCTGGAGCTCGTCAGGGACGGCGCGCTCTGGTTGCTGCCGAAGGTCGACGTGGACAAGGTCGAATCCCGCTCTGTGGTGTCTCTGTGTTGCTGCTGCCTTTGCTGTTGCTGCTGGTGCTGGTGCTGGTGGTGTTGGGGCGGCGGCCGAAGCGCCGTGTTGTTGTTGCTGCTGCTGTTGTTGTTGCTGCCAAGATTACGGAGAGTGTTCTCCACGCTCCCGGACCCGTATCGTCCGGCGAGCTCGCGGAGGACCCGCATGTCTTCCGGCGACATGGCCAATTCTTCCGGGGTTGGGTACATAGTTTAAGCGTTCGGTCGCTTCGGGACTGTGTGTCTGACGTATCTATGGTCTCATAGGCGTCTGTCCGTCGAGCTTCGGAAGGGTAAGTTGTGGGTGTCTGTGAGAGAGTCGAAGAGGAGGAGTGGACGAACAGGCAGCGAGCGATGACCGACGTGTCCGAGTATCACCAGAGTGAGAGAAAGGCCGGTCGTCATGTAGCGAAAGGAAATGCTCGAGGCGACACGAACTGCCAAGGCGACGAAATAACAGAACGGGTGCGTTTAGGGGATCCAATAACGAACCGGAGGAGGGGGAAACGTCGGATCTTAAGCATGGAAGAGGAGCAGCGGATCCGAAATTTTGTAGTGTCGGCCAAGAGACAACGTCAAAGGCAGCCCCGGTGGGAGAAGAGACGCCAACGTCGTGTAGGGCACAGACGCCAGTGGTGAACCGGGCGGAAAGGCATTAGCAACAGCAACGACGACGGCGACGCTACCGTGGAAGTGGCGACTAGTTTCGACGCTGTCCGTCGCAGTGCTCACATCTCTCCTGGACTCGCGCGTGTCTGGCTTGTGTGTGCGTGCGGGACGTGACTGACGCCTCCTCATTCACATTAGCGCGGGCGCCGGGCTGAGGACTAGGGCCGCAACCTCGGGGCGAAGGTGAGGATGGTACGCGTTGTGCCTGGGGGAGCACCGAATCCCTAGATGGAGGGTCCGCGGCGGAGGCTAGAAATGTCATTGACGGTCGGGTTTCGACTATCTTGTCGAATCAATAGCTCAGGCTCACGGATCTGAAGGGCATTCTTCATGGGAGGGTAATCTCCGAAAGGACGAATGGCTGCTGGGCAACATCTCTCGTCAGCCCTCTCCCCCCAACGAAGCCTTCCAGAAGCACACGGATCGACTTAGTTGGCCTTGGCAGAACACACGCTAGACGGAAGGCTAACAACCAATCGGTGTAGGCGCAAGGTGAAGTGGAAGATTGCCCATATGCACTGGAACTCAACCCCTCCACAAATTTGCACCTGGGGTGTCAGAAGAATCTCCTAGGCGAACCAGGGATTCAGGCACGATATCATTCCTTCGTCTCGTCATGTACGGATGACAGGTGCATAATGTAAGAGGGGGGGGGGGGACAGCCTGGAGGAGGCTATGTCTCTCAGGCCGGCGTTCCCTCCAGCTGAAATGCCAAGTTGGGGGAAGCCAAGACCGCTAGGCGGCTTCTAGAAGGGCGCTAGAACAAAGGATTGCGTGGCTTCACAAGGGAACACGCGAATGACGACGGTGGTGACGACGGTGATGGGGGTTGGCCGGCTTCTTGGATAGCGTCTGTAGCCTGATGAGTTTCCGTACAGACAGGCAGGCAGAAGACAGACACACACTGGTCACGGGGAACCCGCCGTCGCCCCCGATTTCGATAGTTGCCCGTGGGTCGAGGGCCGGCGAACTCGACCAGGAGAACGGGTCTCGCCTGGCCCGCAGCTTGGGTCCGTCGCACGATGAGAGGGAAACCGACGGGTGGCAACCGCTTATCATTTCCCCCTTTTCATCATCTCGTTCCATGGTCTCGTGGCAGTCTTTTCCTGCTTTCTTTGTTCTTTTGGTCGAGGGGAGAGCGCGCCAAGACCCGGCTTTCTTTGTCGAGTCTCGCGTGGACGCGAATGGGCATCTGGGAGCAGTGTTTCTTATTGTTCTTTATCGACGGTGCCGTTGCGTGCCCTTAGGAATTGTGTCATGGCGTCTCTCGCGAGAGATAGAGAGACTTTCACGTGGGACCGTTGAGGAGCAATCTCCTCAGCCTCGGATTGCTACTGATGTGATGATGCGCGTCGAAAATGGGCTGAGTTAGTGAGTCTTTGAATACATATACCGAGGACGAGGCTTTGACACAATCAGCCAAATATTAAGCCTCCCTCCTCTTCCCGTAGGAAACCCACTAGAGAGAAGAAGAGGACTGGAAGATACATGGCGTCTCATAGCCCGTCCAATCCCATGTCTTGGCTGTTGGCGAGCAGGTAAGGTGAGATGAGGTGAACATGAGAAAAGAGAAGACGAGACGGTCTGCTCCATCCAAAAACAGAGTCAGAAAAGCCTCTCCTGGGCGCTGAAGCTTCTCTGGGCAAGCCAACCCTCGCTTTAGCCACCTCATCAGATCACAGCCTCGTCTCTTTGCCCTACTCTGTTCCTGAAACCCATCTCCCCCCCCCCCCTTTCAGTATCACATCGGTTCTCTTTCGCTGCCTTGCTTCCTGAAAAGCGCATCAAGAATCCCGTCCCTCCAGGGTTGCGAGTCGTCCCGCTCATCCCCACAACGTCGCCCCTCTCAGATCCTCGAGCGTACCCTGTTTATTGCCCTCCCCCCATTCATCCCAGTTACCTGGGACCGCCAAGCCCCCCACCCCCACTGAAGCACGATTCGTGATAGTGGCGGACCGAAGAGGCGGGGGATTAGCGGTGTTACCAACAGCGACCTGCCCTGCTCCCATCTACCTCAAGTCCGCGTCTCTTCTCTACAGATATCTAGCTCCACGCCAGTCACATCCCTGGGATAATGCTCCAGGAGCAACCAAAAGAAACCGAGAGTCAGCTTTGGAATCTGCCCACAAAGAAAGAAAGGGAAAAGGGAAAAAAAGAAAAAAAAAAAACTCTTCTTCTCTTCTGCTAACACCCCCGGTCTCTTATAATGTGGTGTCGCCTCGTATCCCTGTCTAATGGATGGCTTGTGCGTGTGTGTGTGTGTGTGTGTGAGAGAGAGAGAGAGAGAGAGAGAGAGAGAGAGAGAGAGACAGGCCGCTGCTCGTCATGCGCGAACCACGACACCGTCCATCTTGACCGTGAACCCCCCATATCTTTCGCCGTTCCCCCCTTGTCAAGCCCAGGCTAACGAGCCCCTTTCCCGGCTTCTCCCACCCCGACCCCAGAAACCCCAGAAACGATGAACGGTTCCTGGCCCCCGACGGGTGAAACGAGATCGGAGACAAAGAACTCGCCTCGGCCTTGGTCGTGCCCACATCCTCTTGTAATTGTTCTTCCTCATCCCCCACACACACCCCCTTTATCCCCTTTCAGAACGCAAGCCTCGAAAGAGATACTTGAACAAGCACGTTGGGCGGTGCCAGGGTTGAGCAGCTGAATCTAGCCCCCTCCTCTGTCCCCCTCCCCCCATCCCCCATCTTCATACAGCCGCGAGACCTGGGAGGTATGCCACGTGGCGAGACTGCCATCGTGAAAGGAAGAACCCCAACCGTTGCCAGGGATGGCTTGCTTGCGCTCCTTCGCCGCCTATCTACCATGCATGACTCAAAATCCCGTCTAGACGAGCCGTTGCACCTGCTGCCCCCCTAGTATCGCCCCCGGCATCTTGCTAAATCGTCTGGCTCTGGGAGACTTCGGCTGCCAGACATGACAAAGCAAAAGGGGTTACACGGGCATGGTTAACCCAATAACCCGCTACACATAGTATGGAAAAGTTGTCTTTCTTCTTGATACATAACTGGGCATCGTCGTCTCGTGTCCACTTAAAGTATCAACTTTGATAATTAGGTATCAAGGGGAAGATTGTTCGGTTTCTTCCGTCTCGTCAGTCGATTGTAGCACGCGACACGTCTGGTAAGCCTCATGAGGCTCTCTGCCTGGATGCTCCCGTTGTATTTTGTCCATCCTTCTCTCGCCAACTCTATTGCTGGTCTGTAATACATCCCTACATCCTACTACACCTCGTCCCTTCTCTTTAACAAGAGTCCAGCCATCTTTTCTGTGCCAATCTACTCGCTCGTCAAAACGACCGCCAGGGACCGAGATTGGGTCAGTGACCGATCATAATATACAGAATCCCCCACTTCCCGTCCAGTCGTGTATTGACGAAGTCCATAATTATAGCAGACAAAGGAAATATGGCGGTTGATCGTTGTTGGGTATATCATCTTGCTTAAAACTCCGACGAGGTAAAAAAGAGAAAAAGAGAAAAGAAAAGTGAAAAAAGACAAGAAAAAAAAGGGGGAAACAATAAGAACAAGGCATCTCCTGCGCGAGATGAAGCTGAAGTTCCAGTTTGACATGCTTTTGAGTGGTAATCCATAACAAACACACTGCACCGCTCATCGCTTCTCGAGCAAGTCGATGCCCAACCTGAACTATCTTACTGCCGGCACTGCTGGTGAGGCGGATAGAGTAAAGCTCCTGGGATCGCTGATTAATAGGCCTGTCCGGGCGGAAAGAATCCGTCCGTGTGGCCTGATATTGCTGGACTCGCGAGGCTGGCTGCGTGCGGCGCATAGTGCGACGAGAAATCCGCCATCATTCCTGGATCCTGCATCTCCACATCGGGAGATTCGGCCGTCCCTGCTGCCATGCTCCTTAAACTCTGCATGTCGTCTGCAATTATGCCGTTTTGATGCATAGCACCGCTGCTTGACCCAAAGGCCTGGGCGTTGTTGTTCGGGTCGTATATTGATGACTCCATGGGCGCCTGAAAGAAGTGCCCGAGCGAACTGTGGTTCTGGCTGTTGTGATGAGACTGCTGGTGACTGTGATGGCTCGAGTGGGAGGAGTGGGACAGCCGGGAGTGGCTCGCCATTGGATTCGACGACGGAACTTGCTGGTGCGGATGGTGCAGTTGCGGCGGCCTCACAACTCGCTGTTGTCTTGGCACGTAGACTCTCCGTTGAGATGCCATGTAGGCGGCGAGGGCAGGATTCGCGCCGCGCGATATTTTGAAAGAGAAAGGATCAGCCGGCTCCGGGGCGGCGACACTCTGCTGCCGTGACTTGTGGCCTGGCATGTGCAAGGTACACGTGTCGATAACGGGTGTGACAAAATCCTCGCGGAACTTGATGGGACCAGAGTCCGAGCCGAGCATGAGGGCGTACTGCACCAGCAATTTGACGTCGCCAATATGACGGCATTCCAGTCGTTTTCTCAGTATTCCCGAGGTTTGAGGATTCCATTGAAGAGCGGCCCGCGACGCTTCGTTCCACACTGATTCGTTCCAAATAGCCTGCACCTGGTTCTGTCGTAGCAGGTTGCGTATCCTTGCCGAGTACGACCATTCGCCGTTGTTGGAGCCCTCGTCGAAGTGCTTCACCACGTGGCTGACGTACTCCTTGAAGGTGGAGCTGGCGTCGGAATCGCCTTGTGCCTCATATACTTGTAGGCAGTTGTCAAAGCCGCATGCAAAGACCACCTGAGGGCAAAGGTTGACCTTGGCCTCATCCAGAGACATTCTGGAACCCCCGTGGGCCTGCTTCAAGTGCGTCTTGTATGCGCCTTGCCAGTCGAAAACCATTTGACAACCACGATGCCGGCAGAACCATTGGGCGTTAACGTTGTGGAAGTCCTCGATATGGCGCTTCAGATCATTTTTCCGCGTGCACGTCTTAGTGATATCCTCCTCCTTGCAGAAGCCGCACATGAAAGCGCCCTTCTGTTTCGATGCGCTCGTCGTGCTCGAGGCAGTGTCGGACGCCGTGTTGGATGATGTGGGCACGTCGTTCCATATTTCCTCCTGTGGGTTTGTGGTGTCTTGTTGTGCTGCCTGGGCCTGAGCCGCAGCCGTGGCGCTGCTGCTTTGACTCCGTCGACCCAAGATTTTGGACGTGCCCCGAGAAACATTGGATATGATGCTGCCTGTGATGGAGGATGCGTCGGACGAGAAGGTCCTAACGCTCTGGGTATCCCAGACGCTCGAGGGGTCATCCGATAGGATGGATGATTGCGCAGACGACACGATAGAGGCACCATCCGACTCTGCGGGGTGTCAAGTCAACGGAGGAAGCAGTAACGTCAGGAAAAGCTGTACTCACGAGGGCATGTAGTCTCCTGGATGAGGCGGCTTAATTCGTCTGGTCCATATCGGCCGAGTAGGTGCTTGATCATCTGTCGGTCCAGGACGATATCTTTCTGTGACAGCTGCCCGGACCGGTGAGAGGCGCCGTCGCCTGCGGGCCAAGCATTTGCCGACATGGCCCCGGTTATGCTTCGACGTCGGTCGGATTATCCAATGACTAGATAGAAAGCGCGCAAATCTATACTGAGGTGTTTTTGTTTGCGTGGGGACCAGTGATCAGTTGGCTGGCTTGTCGATCGTGAAGTGCTTGATGTGATGGTATGAATCGCAGAAAAGATGATTGAAAAAGGAGTGTATCAAAGTCGGAACGGGGTGGTGGTGAGTGTGGACGGTGGGGAGCAAGATTTCCAGGCGGCCGGGGGCCTGGGACCTAGCGCTGAGCGCAATGCGGGAATAAGAAGTTAGTAGTATGGAAGGATGAACGAGACAGGCTGGGGTGGAAATCGTTGCAGCTAAGTATCGGTGGCAGTGATGGAATGCGCCCCCCTCCCCCGATTGATTGACAAGGCCAGGCTGGCTTAGGCTTGGCCGGGAGAGCAGGGTTGACACTCTGAGCAACAGGGTCGATGGACTGTGGCTCGAGGTGCTTGTCTCTCTCTGGACCTGCATCCGAATTAACGCGACCCGACACGGGATCTTCGTTAGTGCGGGCGTGAAGACGGAAAACGATGGATTTTGGGCCTTGTCAGGAAAAAGGCAAAATGATAATTTGATGATGGGCGTTCGTAAATGCATATATTCCAAGACGATAGTGTCTTTCCCTGCGTCTTTTTGAACCGACGCTACGTAAGGCTGGCTGGGCTGGTCTTGTTGACGGCACGGGCTCGGTAGCTCGTGGCTCTCTTGGACCCAAGAACTCGGATGGGGGGTTGAAGAAGGGACAACGTCAAAGCAAAGGCGGCTGGCCGTTGGGTGGTTTATGTCAGGGCCGTTGTTGAGTTTTGACGTGAAGGATCTTTGCCAGCGTCGATCTCTCGGATCGCTGGTCTCTTATTGTTCTTTCTTCATTGACCGAAGATCGCTCTGTCGATTGGAGGCTAGAGGAACGACGGACGAGAGAGTGCGAAGAGGAAAGAGAAGGAGAGAAAGGAACCGTGGAGAGAAAGAAAGCTAGGCTGGTGTGCACTCGTCTGAGGGGAAATGCAGCGCACCTAGTGCCCTCTTCAATCTCGCCGTCTCGGTTGCTGTTTAGTCTGTCCTCCCCTGACAGCCTAGCTTGCGCGGGTTCAGACGGTCTGGATTGGATGGGCTACGCCAATATGGATGAGAGAAGGGAATCCAGAGCAGGCTGGTGGATGTTTGGGGGGGGCTTCCCTTTCCCCTTCCTTTTTCCCTCCCTCCGCTTTCCTCCCACGTTGTCCCTCGCCTCGGCTTGGAGAAAAGTGGACTGCCCATTTTGTTACGCTGCGTATCGTTCAGGCCCTGATCCCCGTTCGTACATATACTTTGCAACGAACATAGCAGTATTGGTAAGGTAGGGAAGCCGGGGTTGCAGCAGGGATCCGAGTGCTCTGGAGGGTGGAAAGGACCAATCCGAGGGAGTTCCAAACCAGGAGCCCGACGGGTTTCGAAGTAGTGTAGGTATTGGTGGCATGGAGTTGCGATAACGAGATCGGTTTAGTGGACAGCGACGAGGAAGACGACGACGACGCCACCGCTAAGCCAACCAAGGATGGCCCAGAGATAAAGGCAAAAGGAAACAGAAATAGGACCGCTGCTGCTACCAGGATGAGGCAGAACACTTGCAGGGGTAGTATCCTTACTTACTGTGCCAAGCTCTGCCCAGTGCCCAGCACATCACAGTCCAGCACGGCACGGCATAGGCAAGCTGTGGCCGTCGTTGACCAAGTGTGGGCGAGCCAAAGAGGCGATGGTGGTGGTTCTGATTGCGCTCGATGCAGGAGAGCTACGAGGGACCCCTGACGACAGGCCACCTTCTTCTCGGGATCTCGTTTGTCGGTTCGTTCCATCCGGCCCCCCCTTAAGGGACAGACAGGACCAGCCAGTGGACTGATGGCACTGGATTTCATCATAACGCTGCGCCGGTTTGAGAAGTGAGGCAGGTTGGCAGGCCGTAGGGCTCCCCAAGGAAACCGTGAATTGTAGCGGGATGCACTCGGCCGACAGGGAGTTATGATGTAGTTCATCTGTACGAATATGGCCGACAGACGCTTCCTCGGGCTGGGAGTGAGGAAAAGAACGACATCAATGAGCGAGGTCCGTTCCGGTAGGTATGCCTTTTCCAGAGTTGATTGATGGTCGGGGCATGCAAGGTCGGGGGCCCTGTCAAGGGGGACAAGGCCATCGTCGCAAGACCCCTGAGAGGAGCAGGGCTGGTTTGAGTGGGATAGCCCCGCGTGGGCGCCATTGGGTTTCTGTCTGACTGAGGAACAAACACGTGAAGGAGGAAGGGACAAGGTAGGCGTCCAAGATCAGCGCCTTAGGTAGTGTCGGACTGAGATAGGTTTCCAAGACAGTCTCTCGTCGGTAGTGTCGAGGGCGCAGGCGGGACGCAAGCGGCTCAACTACCATAGGCATGTTTTTTTTTCTTGCTTGTTCCGCCGGCTGCGTGATGTTGGTGGCCGTTGCTTCTTTTATCCGACACACTTGCCTATTCAAGCACGACGCGCATGAGAAGTGTCGGCAGTAGATGACGAGAAGCGGGTCGATTACCTACCTAGTGGAGGACGGCGTGGGCGTGACAGCGTGGGTGACGAAAGATGGAATGATCGAGGTCTTGTTTTGCCTTCAACGCCATGTCACGGAAATGATTGAAATGAAGCTTGATAAGCGGGAGAAGGAAGCCTTTGTTATCTAGTACAAACCTACATCGTACCTACCTACCTACCACCTACCTACCTATCTTACCTCGGCAGGTACGAATACCCAGTTACCTACCTGGGTAGGTAGAAACTTGGTGTTTCGGTACGTACCGCAGTGCTTCACTCATCTTGAGGAAAGCGCGGGGGAACCTGGCTGTTGCAAAGCACGGACAGGGGGACGCATACGCCGGTGACACTTGCCCAAAGTCTTCAATCTCTCCGAGCGATGAATATCAAATACAATCATACAGTCCGTTAGTAGTTGGGCAAATGCGTACTCTACACTTGCGCAGATTGTGCTACTGACATAGCCTTCCGACTCGTAGCCGATCCGGCGGTTTTCTGCAAAGAGTAGGTATTCATACCTTTCCTGTGGCTATGACTAAACAGACAGACGGTGCATAGGAGGCACCTACTCAACTGCGTATATGGATACATCTTCGGGCAAAGTTGAGTCTGTACGAATACCTATTTGGCAAACATCGCTGGCATCCCGTCGCCAAGAAACAAACAATGACGGCGCAGGCGCTCGATTTCTGGCAAACACTACACGTACATGCATGTAGGTACGGGCACGCACCTCTACACGCGCAAAGGCTTAGTTAGGTAAGCACTCGACGATACGACCCTAGTTGCCTCACTTCACCTAACCTACCAGGATCACTCCGCAGGCAAACATCGCCGACGTAACAATGCGCTTTCAAAACTCAAACCCGCTCGCCTCTCCATTCCGCCGTCTCCTTTCCACGATACCCCCTGGAGATACTGCAGTCACCAAACGGTAGCAACTCCCACCAAGAAACACCCAATTTTCCGACCACAAACCTTATTGTCCACTGCCATGAACACCCATCCCGGCTCCTTTGCTCGCCCCAAGGTTTCGAGCTATTCCATTTCTTGGGAATCCAGACGTCTCCATCGAACAAACAGCAATATCAGCGCTCCCGTTTCACGTCTGCTCTAGGCTAATCTCTTTCTGTCCTCCCCCAAAGCCTGCCTGCCTCCTTAGTACAGAACTCGTAGGAATATGGCGCTGCAGCAGGGGTACGGCGGTACCGCGACGCCCTGCAGCCGGTGCTATGCCCCCCCTTCAGGCTCATATTGATGACAATCACCATCAGCAGAATACCAACCCATCAACCTGCGGCGACTTCTCTCTCTCCCTCGCTGCGGCGGCACCGCAACTGTCGACAGTGCTGTCCTGCTTTGAAACGCGCCAGCTCATTCGACTCCCTCCCGGCCCGGTCGCCCAGGGTTCAGACTCGCATACTTCGAGAACGCCGCTAACAGTTTTCCCACGACTCACTTCTTCGCGGCATCGAGCCAACGCTAACACATCTTCACTCCCGCTTCCGACAACCTCAGTGGCCTGTACGAAGTAGACTCGTTCTGGAAGGCACAGAAGGGTCACTCTCCCCCCAAAGAATGCAGCCGTTCTCGATCCCATGCATCAAATGACGCAATACCGCCCAATCTTTCATTATTTTCTTCTTCTTCTGCCCGCGTCGAGGTTGGCCGATATCGCGGCGCCATGCCATTGTGCCGTCCTCGTGTTTTACACCGAACAATTACGCATTCCTTTTTTTCCCGTACCAGTCCGTACCCCATCTGTGACCAGGGCGGGACCGGCTGGGTCCACTCATTGGCCGACTGGGTGGAACTCTCCGCTTGATAGTGTAGAGACCATCCACAATTCCGATCCACGACACATGTAAATGACAAAAGAAAAACGCTGCTGGTTGCGTGGCTGGTTCCGAGAAGGTGCTTTCAACGGACAGCTCATCTAGCGGTCAATGTCGACGAGAACGAAAACTAAGGTATACCCGACTACTGGGGTCACTTACTCAAACTGGCTGGGCCATGTTTCGCGAACTGTTCGCCAGGAGAAGGGGCATGGGTCTGTCAGCTTGATGGCGCTCGTCTCTTGGCCCCCAACAAACATATTTGTGTGCGTTCCGGTGTCGCCAATATCGGAGCGGCTGAAGGCAACCTGCACTTCAGCCGCAACAATCTCACCTGCCAGCGAGCAATTTCAAGATTCGTTCGCGCCAAACTAGTTACTCTAGGACTTAATATGGCTGCATCGACCTTAGTCACCCTGCGCAGCCAATGTCCATCCCATCCACTTGTAGGTGTGGGCAGGCAGTAAGCTTGCCTGCCGGCCTACAACATGACATATGGCCTCTGACTGTTTCCACGCGCTAAAACAGCCAAGCTCAGCGTCTAGTGCTCGACATCGTCAAAGAACGGGTCTTACCTTACTCGCTCGGCAAGTCGTTCCGGTCCAATACCGTCGGTACCAGCTCCCGCCGGATGTTTGTCCTTCATTGTCGTCCATGGGCACAGACATTCGCGCTCTTGTACAAGGGACAGAACAGACTTTCTCCTGGTGACTAAACTAGTCCCTTGGCATTGCCTTGTCTGTCGCCATCCCATCTCAGTGATCTTGAGAGGCCAAGTGCCAGACGAAGACGGCATGGATGCTGCAAAGCACCGGGTCGTCATTGTCGAGATCTCGGGATCGCCCACATGATCTGCCAAGTCCAACGGTCGGAGAGGCTGTCAGCCTGGAACACATATTTCGAGTCGTACTCTAAGCCCCGGGTGTCCAAGTCAAACGATGCTCAAACTTTTGGTGAGCATTCTTTGAAAAGGGGAGGGGTCTGGGTTGCTGGTCCCCTGTGCGCCCACCGTATCTGTAGTTTCCACCTCCCATGCTCCGAAGTCTCCAGGCACATGGCTAGGAGTTTAATGTGTCTTCGGTATGCCTGTTCGTCATCTCTTCCGACTTCGGTCCCCGGCTGGTTCGACGTGGCCCTCTGGTAGACTTGTCGTGGGCTGGCTCGGCTTCGAGACCCAAGTTTCAAGCGGCAGGCAGCAGTGTCATCCTGATCACACAAGCTTCCCGAGGTCCTCGCCATGAGGTTCTTACCGCACTTTTTCGTCTTTGGTTTCTTCTTCTTGGTTTTCTTTTCTTTTCTTCACTTTGTCCCCTTCCCCCGTTGTCAGCAAGTTGTTGTTTTTTTTTTTGCTTTTCTTTTTCGACTTTTTCTTTTTGCTTCGGCATCTTGCTGGCCGCTGGTGACCGAGTGGACTGACACTTGAGCTTGGCCCTGTGAGCAGCGGTTTGATACGGGGTTTCGCCGTGTCCTCACTCAATATATGTAACCGGCCCTCCTAGGCTCAATTTCTGGTGCCTGGCTGAAGATTACGGCATCTTTTGCTGACGTACATGTGTTCTCTTGGTGAAAGGATGTGGGCTTGTCATAACTCAGTGACTTACTTCTCCATCTTCTGCCAAGACGATGTAAGCGACCGTCCCAAGACCTTGACCTTGATGAATCATAAGGGTGGGTTCGTCTACTCCCCATATCGGTACTTGCGGCCTACGTGGCTTCCGGGGCTGGCCAGCAAAGGCATGCGGGCGCCAGCTATCTAGAACTCTAACTGGAAATTAATCGCAACGACTTGGCGCTCCATCGAGTCTACATGTCTACGTGACGTGGATAGGGTTGGTTTGTGATTGAATTGAGCTGTATTTTCTGGAAACCTAACCCGCAAATCATTAGTCAGACGTCAACTTTGTTTTGGCTTAAAGAGTCGACGGAGACCGTTCGTCTCGGTTGGCCTTGTTCCTTGCTTCATTCCAAGTATTCCGTATGTATGAGAAAGTCAAGTTGAAGCATCGGCTCGAGCTGACCATATCTCCAGGAGTCGAGTCATATCATTGAGAGGGTGAGACAACACTTTCTTTTCGCCTAGAAGAATCTAGTGCTCATGCTCTAGACTAGACACGCAACCTGTGCATTGGCCAGGCCCGAACTATTATGCTGACTTCACTTGGTTTTGTAGACCAGTCGTGGCAGATGGTCTTTGGAAACCCCAAAAAGATTTGCTCATGTTAGAGCTTCCTTGATCCAGTAGAGGGACTCAAAAAGTAGTCGTCAGGCTTTGTGGCTTTGTTTCGGTACTGCATTCAGAACTCTACTGCTTCGCTCATACCTCTCACCAGGTGACACTCTCCAACCACACGCCTACGATCTTAATCTCCGATCAAGTCCACAGCCATCAGTGCAAGCCGCCTGTATGCACATCCAGCCCTTGATGGGACCATCCCAGACTAATGATTATCGGGGCGCTTGTGACAGGAGGCTTATATTGTTGGAACAAAATGCCACAGCACATGCTATGTGTTGAATGGAGTATTACGACATAAAGAGTCCTAACGAATGTTGTTTGATGGTGGGATGTTGGTTTGATATGTCCCGCCGGATAGCGTTAAATCCGCCAACCTACTCGGCGTTCATGACGCCCTCGGACCTTGCTCCTATTGGCTATGTGTTCGTACAGCGATCCCACTTCGGCATCGCCAACTTGCCATTCAAAATGAAGGTTCGACTGAATACTCGGTCTGCACTATTGTCCGTCACGAGCGCCACTGCCGCATCAGTCACAGTCCGTCCTAAGGTGGCGTGCTCGAACAGGCGAATCCATCTACTTATTGAAATGTCTTCGTTAGCCGATGTCCATAGATCCAAGCAGTCATTGCTCTCGAATGCAAGTGGAACCGAGCTGACACCTTGGGATCATCCAGGCCTTGTTTCACGTGGTTAGCCGCGGACAAAGCTGTAGCGAATAACCTTATCTTGGGGGCTCGAGGGAGGCGTCGGGTGCCATAGAGTTACACGATATTCCTTCGATCTTCCCAAAGAGACGTACAACATACCCGCATGAACCAGATTTCTCCACAAACTTTGAGACTTGAGGCGGCCTACATATGCAGCGAGCCTCTGCCACTATAGCTGCGGAATGGTAACGGCAACAGATGGCTTGTCGGCGATGCTGATGTACATATGGGCTTTCAACGCGAAACGATATCGGGACCTGGAGGCGTTTCTCAACCAATCTTTGGGTCTGGATGTCGCCATTGGTACACCTTATCATTGCTGGTGTAGTCATTGCTGTTGTAGCACATTGATGGGGATAACCCATCAATCGGTTAGGATACATGGCATTCAATATTCTTTTGACGTAGCCAATACTAATCTGCAGATTCTGGGGTGATTTCGTTACAGATTACACGAGATTCCAGAGAAGAGTGTTCGTCCATCGATCCTGACGTATAAACGGTAAAATGAGGTTAGGGGTGGTACGGGTCAGATTGGGTTAAGAAGAAAAGGAGTTGAAAAAAGGGAAGAGAGAGGGATTGGAATCCAAGCACGCCTCGTATTTTATCTCTTCCCCCGAGCCTTGGCCAGATATCTCATTCCTTAGCTGGCTAGAATAGCCCCTGCTACTGATGCCATGTTCATGTGAGCTACAAAGAGTTACGCCAAAACCATTCCCTCAAAGAAAGCCGCCATTTCACGTTTTGTTTTGGTGTGGTAGTTTCTAGTGCCCTTAATCATACGTTTCTGATATCCTTCAAACAAATGTATCGTCTACAGCGCCTTAAGCGTCCAGGTAACTGCCGGGAGAAAAGCTTGTCGGATCAAACGCCTTCTTTGTTTAGTATTCTAGATATAACTGAATTCACTGGCGGGGTCCTCTTTCTCCTAGGAATTGGTAGCATGCGTGTCCTGCTGAGAAACAGCCTATTTTCTCTTCGTCTGCTTCTACTGTTTACGAATGATACATGCCGAGCAGGTAGAACGTGGGCATTGTGACTTGGCATGATCTTGTCCCACACTTGAAGAGAAGGAACGCCCACTTACACATTCTGTTTCACCACGACGATAGGAAAGAAAATATGAGCATCGAAGCCTGGGAACATACAGCGCTTTGATGTAACATGGCGCTGGCAGAGTCGGCAGTGTTGCTCCAGATAAACCAAAGCACTTGGGAGCGCGACCGATTCGACTTGCAATCTTCCACGAACTGACCCAAGAGTCGTTTCCTGATGGCTAATCGTTCGTAAACCGAGCCGCTTTGGACAAAGCTGGCACCAGGTGACGCCAATGCAAAACATAAAAACGCTTTTCTTCCAGGTATCCTGCCTCTGCTTATATACTATGAATAGGATACATCGAACATTAACGTAGACCCTCCTCTCGACCCTTCCCCCTCTCAAGGTTTCGCCTACAAAGAGCCTTCCTTGAGCAGATACACCGCGCTTCCGCTGCCCGGCCGGCTCACGACAACAGCCCCTTCCTTCTGCTCCTCGGTAAGCTCGCGCTTGGAGTAGTACTCCCGCTCCCAGGCCTCCTTGACGGCGGCGACCTTGTTGGCGGGCACCATGTGGACAGTGCAACCGCCCCAGCCGGCGCCGGTGAGCCTGCTGCCGTACGAGCCGTTCTCGAGCGCGATGCGGCACAGCTCGTCGATCTCGGGGGCGCTGCACTCGTACAGGTCGCGGCACGAGTCCTGCGTCGCGTTGAGGAGGCCGCCGAGGCGCGCGTTGTAGTCGGCGGTGTCGGCGGTGTCGGCGGGGGCTTCCTGCTCGAGGACCTTCATGAACTGCAGCACGCGCAGGGCCTCCTCGAAGACGTGCAGGGCGCGCTGCCTCAGCTTGAAGCGCTCGGCGCGCACGGAGAGCTTGGACATGAAGATGGCCTCGAGTTCTGCGGCGGAGACGCCCAGCACCCCGGCGATCTCCTCGCGGGTGTAGCCCTCGGGCTTGGTCAGGGTGTTCTTGGTGACGTCGATGAGCTCGCGGAGCTGCGCCTCGGCGGCCTCCTCCCTGGAGGCGCCGTCGGCCTGGGGCTGCTTGCCGTGGGCGAAGTAGGCGTCGTGGAAGCCGTGCAGAGAGATGCCGAGCGGGGAGGCGTCCTTGGGGAGGTTGGTGCCGGGCGGGTTGAGGGCGGCGTTGAGGTAGGCGCCGGCCATGCTGCACTCGACAACGCGAAGGTTGTAGTGGATGGGGCCGGTGACCTGCTTGTTGGAGGTGACGAAGGACTGGGCGATGAGGAAGGACAGCTCCGGGTTGGTGGTCGGGAAGAAGACAGGGCGGGCGGTCAGGGACGGGGTGAAGGAGACGAAGAGGGCGGAGCCGCGCTGGGAGAAGACGGAGGCGGACTGGTCCATGCTGCGGGCGGCTGTCAGCTGTCTGATATGATTACGGGCATTGAGGAAAGAAAGGGGGGCTCACCCGCCAGAGTTGACGCCGACGGCGCGCTCACTGACAATGGCCAGCTCGGTCAGCTCGGTCTTGTCGACCTTTTGCTCGCCGTTGGCGAGCATGACGGCGAGCGCGGAGGCGCTGACGAAGGCGGCGCTAGAGCTGAGGCCGCCGCCGACGGGGACAGTGCCGTCCATGAGGATGTTCATGCCCTTGGGCCGGAAGCCGTCACCATGCTTGCGGCGCAGCAGCTCGAGGGCGCCGCGCAGGCCGCTCTTGAAGTAGTTGGACCACTCGTGGACCTCGGCGTCGATGGGCACGTCGCCGGCGATGGGGACCTCGAAGGTGCGCGAGGGGTACTTGTCGGACTGGGCGTTGGCGACACGCAGAGTAAAGGTCTCGGAGTCGGCGGGTGTGTCGGCGACGGAGAAGGCGAGGATAGCGTCGGCGGTGATGGCCATGGGCAGGACCGAGTACAGGGAGTAGTCGATGTGCTCGCCGATGATGTTGACGCGGCCCGGGGAGCGGGCGACGACGGCGGCGGCGTGGCCGTACTCGGACTGGAACTGCGACAGCAGCGACGACCAGCGCTTGTTCTGAGCGGGGAGCGCGTCCTCGGTATAGATGTCGGCGAGCGAGGTCGCGGTAGGAACGGGACCGGCCATGATGGACGATGTGCGTCTAATTGCTCGACTCCTTGGGGGTATCTTGATTGTTGAGCAGGGAAGAAAGATGCGATGCCGGTCGGTAGGAAAGGTAGTGAGAGAGGAGAATGTTTGGGAAATGAGAAGAAGACGGTTCACTTATGACGTTTGGGGGGGGGGGGGGGGTGTGGTGGTCCCTTTTTTTCTTGGTGGAGGAGTGGGACGTACGGCGGGTTGTTTGACGATGCGCCGGAATAGCCCCACGATGGAGCTTTGGTGTTTTCCCTCTTGTTGCTGCGTTGGAAGTGGTGCGCATGTAACTCATCACTGAGATGCTATACCCCGCAATTGCCCCTCGTTTGGCGATCCCTGGTCTGGTCTCTCACCCGAGACTCTTCCCTCGACCTTTGGTTGGAGCCAATGGAAAGCACGGCTGAGTTGGCAATCGACGAGAAGAATCAAGCGTTGATTGAGGTTAGAATCTCTTTCTTAACCGGCAAGTGTCGTGCAACATGCCAAATGAAGAAAGCTACCTCTACATGCGTATTATCACACTTTGGGCTAGCTGTGTGCTCCACCTCGGGCAAGGATTTCACCGTTTTGGACATGTATTATCAGCACGTTTTCCATTTATTTTTGATAAGCGCCATGGCGTGTGGTAGCTTAGACCAGAGTCTTCATCGTTCGGCCCGGTACCCGAGAGAGAGAGAGAGAGACGAGGTGCGCTGATTTCTAGACTATCCGGGGTCTCCAGCTCAAGGTCCGGTGCCCCATGTCGACGTGGGCCGCCGTCGGAAAACTAGCGGAGAACTTGGGAGCTGCCTCGGTCGTGACACTAAGCCGGAAGATAGCTCTGGGCGGGTGTGGTACCGCTGTCGCTCGGAGAACTCTGGACCTAATGGATTGAAGACACTGAGATGAAATGCATTTGCTAGACCCAGGCAGAAGTGGGAGTACCACATAACATGTTCTGGAACACCGCAACGGAAGAACCCATCCAAGGCAATTCCTGGTGTGATGGCTGACTGACTGGGTTCCGGGGTCTTCTCGAAAGCCACCGCGGGGATGTCGGGGGCGAGAGGGCCTTTTCCTCATTCTCCACTTACGGGGCTTGTTGCGATCTAAAGAACCAGACGGCAAGACCCGCTGTTGGACGTCGAAAGATTACTGAGAACCAGGGAGGACTTCCCAACAAGACAAGTCTTCCAGGGTTTCGTGGTGTAGTTGGTTATCACGTCAGTCTAACACACTGAAGGTCTCCGGTTCAAGTCCGGGCGAAATCAATCTTTTGCCTTTGTAATCCTACTCCAGGGCGAAGGCCAGCGCTCTTTTTGTTTTCCAACCTATTTCGTACTTTCTTGCTTCGGGGACATTCGCGGAAGTCGTTAAGGGGTGAATGAACCAGCAAACGAGGCAGGTTTGTCATATGCTATCTCTTATGATCGATGCTTCTTGCTGCTAACGTAGATGGCGGGACGGGGTTTTCTGTGCTGAAGTGACCTTGAGACTGACTACAAGGTGATATCAGAGATGGAGCCAGTCCCATATCTTGTCAAATTGAAGCCTCATATCAGATGGGATTTCTTGTACGGCTCGGAACCTCCTGGCCCTGTAACCCTGGGAGAAAATAATAGTTCAAATAAGACATGAGGTTGTTCAGTTCTTGGAAAGATAGTGTATTTTGTAGCATCTGTTATGCTGCGATATGAGAGTCATCGGTTGATGAGGGCATGTCGAGGGGTGGTGAGCGCCAAGTTGACCATAGCATGCTTGCTTACACCGCTGGCGTAAATGAAACGATGTTCCCTAGATCATTTAGACACGCTCAGGACTTTCTTGTACAGATTATCATGATACAAAAGTTCCACCTTGACATATATTAGCCTGACCAGTGACAACACGGCTTACACCATGATGGAAACCAGCTGCATTGGGAGCGAACCCTAGGCCAACTCGCGTTCTGCCAGCCCAACGCCACAAACACGGCTACGCAGTATGTTGTTCTCGATTCTTTCGTCCTCTGTGTGATTTCAATGCCTTTGGTCTACTCCACTTTCAGAGTTCTTTTGGCCATGCAAGTCTCCCCCGTCACCACCGACAAGTCAATTCTTTCCCTGATAACTGTCAACATCATTCCGTCTTCATTGCATTTCCTCTCTTGCCTAAGGACTGCGACTACACCTCACTGCCGAATCCGCTACCGCTGACAGAATGGCGACTACGATGAAAAACCTGGCGGCGCCGTACTCACCCTTCACTCACCCGCCCCTCACCATGGACAAGCTTGAGGTCGGGTCGCTCTACATCATGATCTCGGTCCCGCTGCCCATCTATCTCGGCCGCAAGAAGCACAGCTACGCGACCGCCCTGCCGGAGGACCCGGCCTTCCCCTTCAGCACCTACGAGCTCATGATCTCCGACGGCCTGTCCTCCGAAGAGTTCCACTGGGACCTCTACTGGCACACATCCGACACCCCCGCTGGCGCCCTCAGCCCGGACGATGAGGGCAGCGGCAGCCTCTACCGCCTCCGCCAGACCAGCACCTGCCCGCCGACCTACGCCTGCGATCGCCTCGGTGTCGTCCGCGTACGCTCGCACTGCCGGCTCGTCGGCCTTGTGCGCGTCTTGCGCGCGCCCGCCGCCGTCGTCCCGCACCTGACAGACTATCTCGACTGGATGACGGTCGAGTCGGCGCGCGTCGCGGAGCGGAGCTACGTCTGGGCCACGATGGCGTACTACCGCACGCGCCGCCACGTCCTCGGGCGCGACGGCGTGCGCGACCACAGCTTCCACCAGTTCGACATCTCGCGCTTTACGGCGGAGCTGCTGTCTTTTGCGTACGGGGCGGTCCCAGACGCGTTGGCGCCGAGCGCGACGGTCGGGGGCCCGCCGAGGCCAGTGATTGTGTCCTAGTTGGGCGTCAAGCTGGGCTTTCTCGACGAAGAAGAGGCTGCCGCGACGAGACGCAAGAGGGACGAGCTTCTGAGGAGGCAACGCGAGGAGTTTGGCGTCGTTGTGGCATGTTGGTACCAGTGATGGGTTGGGTGTAGCAGAAACCGTGCTGGTACATGCCCTTCAGCTAGGAGAATACGGCGTCCTTGGAGACTAAACATGCAAGATTTTGTCGGAGAATGCTTTGCTTACTTGTTGGTAAGTGCCATTTGACGACAGGGAGACACCAGCTAACCAACTCTTTGTCACTAGAGATACATACCGAGTGGAAGGGCCTGAGAGAAACGAGTATTCCATGTGGGTAGAATCGAGCTAGAGGCGACTTTGGCTTGCTGGAGGAACCAAGGAGATCTGTATCACCAGGAGCAGGCACAGGATATGATATGATGTTGTGTGCGGGGATGCTTTCTGCACCAAGGAGATACCGACTATCTCAGCAGTCACCCGAGCATCAGTACTGTGGGATATGGTGTACGACGATAGTTCGCCAGTTGGGGCCAAACCTGGTCGCTTTCCAGACCAAAGCTCCTCTTGAAACATGAGATATTCCCAATTTCTGAGCCGTCTCGGCTTCACCACAAACACAAGTGGTTCGCATCAGCTGACAGCCGAGGCATAACGCAGGATTTGCCCCCAAAAACTATTGGAATGTAAGAAGAAGGTGGCCAGAGCTGGCATGCGAGGTCCGACGCCAATTCCCAACGGCGTGGGTGTACTTGGCGGCTCTCTGGGCTCTGGCAGGCGGAGAAGACGACACGGGCCGGACCGCCACGCACCTGAGCAGGGTCGGACAGGGAGCGCATGGGGCGAAGAGGTTTCGTTAAACGCGGGAAGAAGTAGCAGGATTCCGATTTATCGCCAGTGACAGATCTCTCGGTGTAACCTTGGGGTCTGTAAATCATGATTCATCAGATGGCCATGCGCGTCGGCTGATGCTCCGAGAGGCAGAAACATGCGCAAGATTGAGCAAGTTTCTGCCCACCCTCACGAGCCTCCCCGTGCGCAAGCCCCCCCTTTCGCAGGACGTAAAACCGACGACACCCCCCCCGCCACCACCAGATGAGCACGTTGGAGGCATTATATGCTAATTTGTCTTCTCGGGTGCCTTCAGAAAAGAATGCCATGTATTGACATGGGCATGACGACGCCGAACGCCATGACGCCATGACGCCATGACGCCTTGGTGCCTGTGTTCGCAGTTGCGCTGACCAAACGGCCATCCTCTCCCGTCTGCCGTGGCTTCCGTAGCTGAACCGACCCGGATCCGAAGACGAGACTGATCTCCCAGTCGTGCCGACTTGTTCGCTGGGCTGCTGTGCCTTCGAGGCTGTCGCCATCGTCACCGCTCAGGTGCTGTTTATCGTGGCCTACCCGGAATGCCTCCGCCCGCGGCTGTGGAAGAACGAATGGGAGAAAGGATGGTTGCTCGAACCGTCGGTTGAGGACCTACTTCTACGCAAACCACGGAGAACTACCAGATATTGCAATGATACGGAATCGCAGGTGCGTACTGCGGCTTGATTGCGGTGCTCCCTGCTGCCCGCCCCGTCCCGTCCTGTCCAAGCCCAGGCGCTGACCCCAACCTTCCCGCGTCTCTAGACTGATGATATTCAAGATGGACACCGTGTTCCTTGGAGCGATAGTGTCACTTTCCCGCTTCGCTATCGCTTGAAATACGCAGCCTAATGGACGAACCTCGCATACGACCCTTCCCTCGCCATTCTGTGTGCCTGCAGCGCCGCGGCGTAGAATGGACCCGACTTGACCGATCCTCAACACTTCAGCGAGAGGCCATGATACCTATCTCGCGAGGGGCTGCGACGCTAAATGGGCCCAAACCCGCGGGCGGTGCCGGGTTGCGAAACGGGGATACATCGGGGCGATATTGGCTGCTAAGACAGTCAACGGCTGCATTGCGACATACAATGACGACGTATAGATGGACAGCGATCTTGTATTCAGTCCGACGTTGCACAGATCTACATTGTCACGTCATTTACAACCGATCATGAGCCACGACACAGAACGACACGGTGAAAGATTTATCAATATCAAGTCTCCATTACGAATCTCCACCTAACACTATGCACAAGAGTGCCCAAGAGCAGAAGACTGGCCATCCACTACGGCGTCGCACAACCATCCATGTTTCTTCAAGGCAGCCCCTTTCCATCCCCAAGGTACCCATCGACGAACCATGACGACGTCACGACCTTGGCTTGACGTTGCTTATTTGTGCTTGAGGGCATGTCAGTACACAATCACCACAACGGATGGCGCCATGGGCTAGGGGTCAACTTACGGGGCAGCCATCGCAGGTACAGCTGGCACCGCAACCGCAGGAGCCGGAGCTAGCGCATCCACAGCCGCTCATCTTGATGTATTGGTATGTAGATTGGTGTATGGGGGTTTTGGTTTACTTGTGAGGTTTGGAAGAGTGCCTTTTGCTGGGGTTTGGCTTGCTTGATGTGGTGTTGTAGGTGAAAAGAATAAAAGGAGACGGCCGAGCATCGCGCGTTGGTTTAAGTAATGGCTCTGATTATCTAATAATGTGCCCGCAGGACGAGGGGGGAGCTGGAGCTCCTCAGATAGAAAGGAAAGAACGGCAAAAGTCGGGTGGTCCTGTTCGTCCTCGATGGCTCCTTCCAGCCCAACGAAACAGACCACATGTCCGTCCGTCCCTCAGGGAAACTACTTGTCAGCCATTTACCCGCAAAAAGCCACAGTTGCTAGCTCTGACGCCCGGAAACCAAGAAGATAAGGAAAGGAGGAAGGCGTTGCCTACCCCGCTCACACCTCGCCACGACGTGTCTGCTTTCATCTCGGCCTGTACCCGGACGATTCGGGAAAACAACGGACGATCGCGGACTGGAGAAAAGAAGAGTGGCGAATGACGTAAAGTCAAAGCCACCTTTGTCACAAGCAGGCAGGTACCTACCCTAGACAGCTATCGAGGCTTCTAGATAACTATCTACCTAGGAGGAACTGCAAGCATCGTTCAAATCTAGCAGGTGCAGCCCGTTCGTTCTACCCCCACTTTCCTACCGAGGCGATGGTTGACCGGGGTGGGTCTCCTGATGCACCTTCGCCTGCCTGCTGGCTGCCCTTTTGGGAAGGACTGGGCTCCGCGACTAATGGCACGTTGACACCTGAATCTGTACGGGCTGTGATGCGGGGAAGGGGGGCAGATGTGGACCCTGGGCGGACAGCAGTGTGTTATCGAGATCCTTCTCGGCCATGGCTTGCTGAGGATCAGGGGCCTGCCTTGTCTTCGGCCAACCTTATAGCCACAAGTTCGACTGTCGATTGGTGAGGCCTGAGGACGTGTTTCAACGAGGGAGGAGACATGAGTGGCCTCAAGATGGGAGGGCATGCGAACTCGGGCAAGTCCACTCCACTTGGAGGAGTGACGAAGAGCAATAGCCATCATAGTACCTGCTGACCTGGCATACCAATCTAATTTACAACGAGGAGGCAGAAAAGCCGCAGTATGGGTGGGTGGTTATCAGCCAGCCCGCTGGATGTCGAACTGCACGTCACCGCTTGCAGCGTTGTGCAGCATGCACGTGCGTTACTATCGCACATGTAGCGCGCGCATCTCAACGCCTCTCAACTCCCATGACCTAGCATGTTGTCGGTTTTTTTCCCTTCTTCTTCCAAATAGGATTTCTACTAGTGCCGGCCCCTGACGCGAGCGGCAGCGTTATGAACATATCTTTTGCAGCTCAGCAGCAACCCCGTGACTTGACTTGAGTTGAGAAATATACTTTCGGAGTCCCCGACACGCAGCTTGTGATCGCGAGATATCCGAGATACTCGCGCTTTCGGTCCTTGACACTTAATTAAGCGCGGTTTTGTATAGTCTCTGAAAGCAGCAAATTCGAGACTATGCAATACCTTGTACAATAATATCGCCTCCACTTGTAACCGAGTGACACCTGTACTGCGGCGGCAGCATTAGCGACTTTCAACAGCTTCCAGATTATGTTTGCTGTTGTTTGTCACTCTGACATATATATGTGTCCTTGAGGTATTCACATTAGCAGAGTACTATAAGATAGTGGTGAAGATGAATAACAATAAGAGAAGTAGGCGTATATACTTGTGGACCAGTTCTTGGTGGATCCTGCACAAGTTGCTTCGTTCCCTAGGCGCCGAGTCGGACAATAAGGTAACTAACAAGTGGGATATTGATGTCATCGGGTGGTGGAAGTACCTAGCGACGGGCCACAATTATCCTTGAAACATTATACTTCTAGTTTACTTGGCCCCAGCTTCATGTCTTGCAATTAACTTGATGCCACAAGTCTATCTCGACTTGAGGCCAAGTCAAACCACTTGCTGCTGTAATTTAAACCGAAACCCCTCGCCAACCCAATTCCTTGTCATAAACCCCGGTTGAACAATGACTTCTTCACCGTTGGTGGCGGAAGTCAGGCCGCGCCTGCTGGGACACCTGAGCCCCTTGCCCGCCAATAGGCCAAACGACCTGCCACTCTGCCACACCATGGCCGCTCTTGGTATACATTGCGAATGATTGATCTCTACTCCGGTTGACGGTGATGTGCGATTTCCTCCTTGCTGAGTATATGCTGCCAAGATTCCCAGCTTCATGGGGCGTCCGGTCGCCCCGGCGCTAGTTGGCGTAATCGTGATAGGAAGCGGCCGAGCTGTCGATCTTTAATTTACGTCCAAATATCGGCTTTAGAAACGACGCACATGCTGCAATGATGCCCATGTTGAGCTGGAGACTGTTCGCATCGGACAAGTTAGTTTGACTTCGGCAGCAAAAGCGGACATAGTATGGTATGACCCCGTTCCACGACCTACTTTTGCCAGACGTGAACCCAATGATCGAAAATATTGTCTGGGTTGCCGGCCGTTTTGTATATGTAAACCGCCTTGAGAATACCCATGATGATTGACCTGGGTGTGGAATCAGGTGTTAGTTGGTCCGAGATAAACTTCCAACTGTGCAGATGCGCCGCCAGATCTGGGAGGAAACACACAGATATCCCAGGTTCAGGATGAAAATTATGTAGACGCGAAGTCGGAGCTTGATATCTAGGTTCCGGATGATGTGTACTGGCAAAGCTCCCAGACATACATCAGTGAAAATATTGCAGGCTGCTCCCTTATTCGTTAACATTTGATATGTCATCGATGTAGCGTTGAACTCACAAATATTCCAATATCCGAGATCGAGGAAGATGTGCAAGTCACGGCACCTAGGATCAAATGGGCTCATCCACTGGAACTCCCACCACCCCGAGAAAGGAGTGCAATAGATGAACAGCCAAACAATTTCTTGGATAGAGTACACAGTAACGAACACTTAGTTTTGAAGAGAGTCCGGTCAGCCTTGAGGCAATCAGAAAGTAGACAAGCAAGGAGTGCGGATGGGTAATACCTATGATTCCATACAGTGACCATCGGTACCATTTCAGGTCCTTACCGAGCCGCAATAGACTGATTGCCAAAGAGATTCTCAGCAGCCCCATGGCAACGCCGTCGGAGATGACTGTCTTCCAAAATGTGATGCGCTCGAATTCTACCCGGTCTTCGGGTGCGATCGTCTGGAAATGCCGTCCAAGGCCATATGGTATTTGTAGAATTAGGCATATCCATGCTGCCAGAGCGATGACCTGCGATGCGCAGAGGTTAGCAACCATATGGGTGATCGGGGCGAATCCATTGATGAAAGACTTTTGACGTACAACGGCAATGGAGATGAGTACATCCTCGGCCTTGAAGACCCCGATGACAATCGCCCGGGCGTAGATACGCAGGCAAACGAACGCCAGGGCGATGAAGTGGAACACGCCAACGACGCCAACGATCCGGCCTGCATTGCTATGATTGACATGTTCCGGAGGCAACTTGTCCATCCTTTCTACAACCATGGAATTAAAAGCTTCCATTCCAGTGAATCAACGAGAAAGGCGACGAACGAGAACCATCTCGTCTCCGCTGATCAGCACTGTGTTCTGGCGTGCCCAGGGGCTTTATTAAGGGCTAACTATCAGGCTCTGTATCTCACGTTGATGCCGTGCTTGAGTAATGGAGGCACGTCTGTTCTGAGACCTCGAATCCGAGATCGTTTACCGGAGAAACGTCAGATCATCTTCGGTGCTCGGCCTTTTCGGCAAATAAACAGTCGCTACCAAGTAAAAGACCCTGTTTATCTCCTGTTATTTCATACGCCTGCCTTCAGACGAACAATGGTTATGGGTTAAATCAGCGGGCGCTCCAGTCGAACCCCCTTAGCCCTCATAGTACGAGCACGTCGGTTGACTCGTACGTGTATTCCATGTCATTGTTCTACCCAGCTATGCATACATGTACCAACTCCCCGTCACGCAGCTGGCGCGACGCATGGTTCCTCAGGTTGACCGGCCCTTGGAAGAAGCAACGACCAGTGGATTTCCTGCAGTGGCGATTCGAAGAACAGGGCTGGAAATGGGACCGCAAAGCGCAAGACGCACGAATCCTTGAAAACGCAGCATGAATCTCACTATGGCTAAAAACCTTGACCGGATAAATCGGTCCTGTTCGAGATACTTGCTCCGAAGGATGACTACATTAACAGTTGGATGGCAAAAAAAGAAGAAGTAAAAGAAAACCCGCCGCTTTGTCTTAATACGACCAGAACCTCCGCATCAATGGGCTGGCTATGTAACTTTGATTCACTAAGAAAGACCCATCCACGAGTTTCTTATGGGCTTCTTGAAGCCAGGAGAGTCAGATATAAGACATTCAAACACCTAACCCATTTGTTAGTATCTAACGAGGCATCTCTGAAGGTATTATTAGCGTCTTGATGATTGTATGGCAACCGAGGCTTTCTCTTTCTTTCTTTCTTTCTTTTCTTTCTTTTTTGTCTCCCGTGTGACTAAGCTATAACCGATGAGCGTAAATCATTGAGTAAGACTGCAGTCTTGACATTGCATATTGTGATTCAGACACCTAACAGCAGACAAGGACAGTTAAGAGAACTCTCTCTTAGATGGTCTGATGCCAACCCTGATCCTGGCTTACAGATTCACGCGGTGCAGACACTGCTGCCAAGATCTATGTTCCTCCGACATACCTGCCCCGGGATTAGTCGATTCTAAAGAAGCCGGGGGAATGGGACGGCATCATCCGGGCTCGTACCGCAATGTCCAACAGTTGCCGGGGACCCTTGCGCACTGCTGCAGCCTGCGGGCAAATCCGATGAATCGAACCGGTCGCTGGCCAAGCCGGTATGGATGGTGGAGAATTTCCTGCGCCGCCTCCCTGCCTCTGGTGGTTCTGCAGACTCGTCGTAACATGTACATTTCATTTTGGTACCAGCCGTCCTCTCCCTATCCTAGTTGCATTGTAGCGAGTTATAGACGTCAAGTTTTGTCTTCATATAACACCAAGCGTGACGTCTCTTGATAGACATGCGCATCAGCAAGATATGTGCAAGGTGGAGCTTCTCTACCACGTTCTTTGCCTGAGGGGTCGTGGCTGGCGAGGGCTGCTGTAACAAGACCATATCACGAGATATTGTCGTCTCCAGAAGTGGCGCGGCCGGTGCTCATGCCGCCGTTTGGTTGTACGACCATGGCCATAGTGTCGTCGTCGTGGGGAAGGCTAGCCAACTCGTGAGCCATCTGTCCCCCTCCCCTTTCCCCTTGCACTTCGATGCTTGATTGAATGACTCTTTGCTAACTCGGATTCTGAGTGGCCACGCCGCCCCGGTACGTTGACGCAGTCATGGGAAAAGCCATCAATACTGGTGTCCAGGCGTGGATGGAACGCGAAGATACCTTCGACCCCTCCCCCCCAACGCATGAACGTATCGACAAGTGGGTCGATGCAGTTCACTAAATATCAAGTATCCGCAGGGTTAGGAAAAATACTTGAAGTATTAAGTCTAATTACAAGTATACGTAAGTAAGTAAGTAAAAGTAATTAAAAAAATATAAATAAAATAAGTTATAGATAAATATTAAAAAATATATATTTAGTTATTAAATTAAAGATTAGTATATTATATATATATTATATCGTTGGTATATAATACTAGAATCTTTAATTTAATATACTAATATATATATATATATATGTATAAAGTATAGCTATAATATAATTATATAGTATAAATATATAAAAGAAATATATAATAGAAATATATAATGTAAGTATAATATAGTATAAGTATAATATAAGTCTATAATATTAGTAGTTATTTGACCTTGAAATACTTACTCAAGTATACTTATTCCTAAACCTGAGTATCTGTACAACCATGTCGATTTTAAGTTAGGTTAGCCGGCCGAAGCCTGAATACCTAGCACGGGTAGCCGACTCCATGTACCTAGCCCTGAGGAAGGACCTGAACTTCCTCACCCTCCCCGGGTTCGACAACTTCCCCGAGCTGGGATCCGCCCTGGGGGACCTCGTCATGTTTCCAAGATACAGGAGTCTATGAGATGACAGAGTGGGTCAGTATTATTTTGAAGTTTGATCGGCGGTCCTGTACGGAGTAACCCATGCCGTAATTCCGGCATACTACAGGTACTTACTACCTACTGTAATCGCTGGTTTTAAGGGGATGGTGCGTCGTCTAGTGATGCTGCGCACTAGCTTTACCAGGGTTCCAGGACGGCCACGTGCACCTCAACATGGATATCATTATCTCTACCCAATTTTCCATCTTGGCGGTGAGCCCACCAACTAACATATTGGTGCGGTGAGAATTCAGCTACATGGCGGCCTGTAGCAGAGCTGGACAAGTGGTGCAAGTATCCGTATCTCGCAGTAGCCTTAGCAATTTCGTGTGGCACACGGATACTGAGACGACGCCTGAACTGCGAGAGCGCATCACCCAGGGCGGCTTGCCAACAGTATGACCGCATGAAGAACATCTGCATCTAGTTCACTAATACTCTCTGGTTACTGTAGATGGGTTAGTACGTGAGCTTTAGCTACCTAGATAAGAGAAGGGGCGAAGTGAAGGCTGTGTTAGTCACCTAGGTAGTGCTGCTAAAGGATATCGAAGTAGCATTAATTTCAGGGAGTCAAAGTGGGCACTGGAGATGGTGCCCTTTGCAACTTTAACCGATTGGTTCCCAACTACTCCGTACACCCTACTCATCAGATGAGGCGATGATTATCACCCTGTACGCCGTAAAGTTAATCTTACACAACATCTGTTGCTGCCTGCCCTTCAGTACCCAGTGCCAGGTGGCTCGGGTTTTGGATCACTCGCACTTGTGCGCATTTTGCTGCAACCCCTGATACAAAAGTTTGCGTGATCAGCATACAGTTTCATCGAAGCAAAATAAAGAGACAACTTCAAAGTCCAGGGTTCATTAGAACCATCATGACAATTATCATTATTTTAACTGGCTTAAATAGTAATATCTCTAGTCCACTCTCTCTGCATAATCAACCGCATTTCCTCTTCATCATTCTATTCTATTATTTTACACCTCACGCTTTCATTACTCTTGTTAATTCTACTAGGTAAGATGCGTTTATCCACCCTAGCTCTATACATTTGCTGCATCTGTGATGCCACTCTTGTTACTGCTCTTCCGTCATCGCGGCCGGCTGCTCATAATGGCGTCGCACTTCTAGACCAACGGGTAAATCCCTCTTAATGCAAGCCTCTTTCTTCTGATAGGACGCTCTATTAACAAGTCGATTTTCTATATTCTGGATGCAGGCATCCTCCCTCAAACCGGTAAGTATCCCCCCTTTTCTGAGTGTCGCAGCAGTAATACTGCCGAATCTACTGGAGTGAAATTGTCTAATCCCAAGTCAGATAAAAAAGCCAGAGACATAGACACGAAAGAAGTTGCCAATTTAAAAGAAAGACAGGCGGAAGCTGCTGTTGGTGCTCTACTTGTGGGGGGTGCTGCTGTAGGTTTTGCTGTAGCAGGCGCTGTAGAGGCTGGTAAGGCTATTGAAGATGGAATTGACGAGCATGAGGTAAGAGTCCTCTAAAGCCTACAAAACTTTAATGCTTACAGATATATAGGCCAAGAAGAAGGCCGAGAAGGGTTCTTAGAGGAGAACGCTCTAGCTTATAAGTAATTGTTGTTGTTGTTGTTGTTGTTGTTGTAAAGTTTAACGCTTGGAGAGCTCCTAAGAAGGACAAACGGCGCCTAGGTTAACTAGCTTAGGATAAATATACGCGATGGCTTCATGCAAACCTCGCCAGAGCTTTCTCGTCGACCTATCGTCAACCATCCGCCACCAACCATGCCTAGGAGTTTCAACTAGAGAGTACCGTCGTTGCTGTCAAGTGTCCAGGGGCTCTTCGGCTTTCAGGTGCCGTGCGGTTACTTTCCCTTTTACACCCTAAGGTGTGACCGGGTCCCCGTGTGTTCTGTTGTTAGCTCATAAATAAGACAGCTTTAGTAGTATCCAAGTTATTGTCAGACTACCCCAGCACGTTCGTTATGCCTAATGACTCGCCTCCGGCAACCTGACTTGTGTCTGAGTGTAAGTATGCATGAGGCTATCAGAATTATCCTGGTATAAGGAGATCATCTTGTCTATATAAATACTGCCTATTACCTATCACTTGCTTGTTAGATGAGGCAATGTAGCCTATAACTTGTTAGGTTGTAACATTAGAGGCCTCTGTTTTTGGCAGCTAAAAACAGTACTTAGTAGTAGTTACTGACCTAAAAAGAAAGAGTGTAAGGGCCGGATTAGTAGTTGAGTCGGTGACGATTAGCGAATACCTCGTGTTGTATGTTTTTTTTCTCTTAAAGGGGGCATGATTTTGCTTTTCTTTCTTCATGACATTAATAGACACTCTTTAGCCTAACCTACTACGTGTTGTGAGACTGATGGCAATATATTTTCAAAGCATCAAGTTGGGGTGTCGCAGCAGCATAGGCTTTATCAAATAACGGATGCTAAAAGAAGAGTTAGCTGTGTACTGGTATTACTATAGTGCTTCTGGGCCAAACTTTCTAACTTTGTAGAAGAACATCACGCTCTCGATTGATTGCTAGAGTAAAACGCGAAGAGCATGTACTCGGGAGTCTTGACCCACAATTTACAACTGATATCACGAGGGTTCGCCAAATCCTCCACAATTGTTTATCATATGCTCATAATCCCATTCACCATATTGGGCTCTCGAACAGATCATATACAACCTCAGTCATTGGTCAGGTGGACGTTTTGATCAGTGGCCAAGAAAGAAAACGGCTTGTACCGCGATACATATTGGGATGGCTGTCTGGAACTTTGGGCTCTTCACAAATCATTGGGATGCAAAGCAGTGGTATGAACTCAGGCAAAGGCATCTTATCTTATCATAAACAAAATCTAGACCTATTTATGGGTATATTAGGGCTTGTGAAAGCGCAAAAAGGGACTAGGAACAAACTCGCTGTCTACAGCCGAGGAGAAATCGTAACAACGATAATGCACACCGCACTCTATAGATTACCAGGCGAAGGCCTCTTCAATTATATCCACCTTGAAGCCATCTCTAACGCCGTTGACGACGTGAATGGTGGCCTCGTCTGCCATTTGGCCCGGGCCGCAGACTAGAACGGTTGTCTGGTGGTCCGTCTCGAGGTGGGAACGTATCACAGCGCCGACATCCATTCTACTCAGATTTACGCCCGCTGCCGCTCCGTCAGATCCGTTCAGGGAGGTTTCCTTTTGCTGGGACACGTCGCTGGAGCTGGTGCCGGTGCAGTAAAGCGAGCACTCGAGGCCCGGAACGTTGTCAAGGAAGTTGTGGCGCACGTGCTCGATGAGTGACATCTCCCTAGCGGACCAGGCCAGAATAAATCTCTTCGTCTTCCCCGAAGCCTCCCCGGCCGACGCGCTAGCGTACTGCTGGATGAAGCCGAGCGCGCTGGTGATGCCGATGCCGCCGATGACGCACAGAACCGTATCGGCAACAAGGAGTGACTGGTGAGTGGCACGGTGGCCCGCGTAGGGTCCCTCTGTGAGGACCGATGTCGTTATGGTAGATGAGGAGATGAGCTGGCGTTGAAGCCATGCTGTGGCGCCACTGTGAGCGCGGATCAAGAAAGTGACGGAGGCGGCACCCTGGCTCAGTGGCTCGCTCGAGGACACAACAACGTCCTTCTTGTTGGTCTCGTCTGTAGGTGAAGCAGGAGTAGACACATTAGGCGCAGCATTGCCTGCAGCCCTCCATCCTGCAACGCTGAAAGGGTGGCTCTCCCAAACCTTGCCCGATGCGGGGAAGTAAAGGAAGCTGTGCTGACCCGGGCCGAACCCTGTTATGGACCGTGGGTGAACCTTCACCTGCATCACATTGGAACCGGGAATGGCCGTCACTTCTGCCTTGGAGCCGCCGAGACTGTAAAAAGCAAGGCGAACAAGTCTGGCAAAACGTTCAAAGGCCCAGTAGGCGAAGCAGATGTAAAGCCAAGTCTGATAGCCATAGACCAAGCCGAAGTGGGGAACCAAGTGGTACCAGCACCCCGCGAGGAAGAATACGACGAGGACGATGTGGATGGCCAGGAAAGTTTCGTAGAACCTGATGCGGAACGGCAGCACCGCAAAAACGGTCGCTAAGCTTATGGCGATCGTAGCAATGATCCCCCACAACTGTGAGAAGCAGAGGATGTCAGTAAACTCGAGTGACAAGAAAGAGTAGCACCTGGAAAATCACATACGTAGAAAGGCTTCGCCACCATGGCCACATAAGCAGAATAGCCTGTATATCCAGGTTCCCAGTACGCCATCGTGTAGACAATAGAGTGCACAATAGCCTGCAGAGTGGCGATGCGTGCAGACCAGCGATGCAAGGTCAGGAAGGTCGTCTGGCTCCATCCCGTGAGAGCGATCAGGAGGTTGTTGCGGCCGGCGAACAGGATGGCGATGCTCGCATTAACAAGACTGAGGGTACCGGTACGATTGCCGACATACTCGCAGAGCTCGAACCCCATGGAAAGGAAGAAGACATTGGGCTGGTAGCTGCCGAAGCTCACGGCGGAGAAGACGACATTGAGAACAATGTAAACGGCGATGAAGATGCTTAGCGTCCTGCTCGGTAGATAGCCGATCTGACCGGGAAGAGGCTCTAGATGCCGGCCGCCGACAAGGGCTGGAAGGAAGACGTGTTGTCGGAGCTTTGCCCAGAATGCCAAGCTTTGGAGTTTCTTGTACAGCGCGGGGACGGCGCTCGTTAGCTGGGCCCAGGCGCCACAGATGACGCACACGCCGATGACAGTCAAGTAGAGGGCGACACTAGAAGGAGAATCCAGTCAGCATTCATCACGGGTAAAGTGAAGAAGACAAAGGAACAAAGAGGCTGGTAGGTGGGAAAGGGGAAAACATACGAGTATCTGGTGTGGAAGTACTCAGACCTGGCAAACTCTCCATCGGTGCCGTAGGTTGAGTCGTAGAGGGCCTGGTTCACTAAACTGGTCTCATTGAGCCACATGGCATCTGCAGCGAGCTCGGTGGTGGGAGCCACGGAGGGAAGGCTCTCCTCGAAGGTTGGTGACGGGGCACCGGCGACGGCCTGGTTGCTGAAGCATTCAGCCTGCTTGTCTGCAGGGTATCCGTGGGTGTTGCAGTTCTTCTGGATGCAATAGGCCATGGTCTGGAGCCACGGCTTGTTGGAGGCGTAACATTCGGCGCTGGTCGTACCCATCTGCATGTCCATACCGGTCATGTTCATGCCGGTCATGTTCATTCCTTGCATACCACTCATGTCCATAGTGCTGAATGTGGTGCAGTTCAGGTATAAGGCGGAAAGCGAGTCGTGGCATGCTTGGCAGCATAAGTCCGGGTAGAGCGAAATGCCGAAGCCAATGATGCCGGTGCCAGTCTGGGCGTAGACATTGGCGATCAAAAACGACAGGGCGATGAGCCCAACCGACCGACCCATGGTGGGCGAGGTCCTGGGCCGAGACACGTCGTGACGTTGATCTGACGAAAGGGAAACAGTAATTGCTACGGCGAGATCGAGACCAGAAGAGAAAAGATTCGAGTCAAGATGGATTTCGGTGAGGATGAAGGTCCAGACTCCACTGACAAGAGGTGAAATAGGGAGGTTTCTGGCAGAGGATCCCAATCTTGGTTGAACGAGCTCGACAAAAGAAAACTCCTCTGAGTCGTTCTCTGCTTGTAGTTGGCTAGAGGATAGGACCCCTCTTACTTAATACCACAGTCGTTGATAAGAGGTGGTCTGTATTAGGGGGGAGCAGGTTCATGGCAGACACAGACAGTCACAGAACTAACAGCAGCCAGGTGACACCCATGCTTGTCATTTCTCAAATCCAAACGGGTCGATGCCGATAGGAGAAATACAAGCAATGAGTGTGCCGAAGAGCCGGGGTTTGGAAAAAGGAGGGACGCAGCGTTGCTTCCAGACCGGGGGTTGAGTGAATTTGAGCTAGTTTTCCAGAATCTGTACGAATACCAGCGCCGTTAATGGAATTTTACACCTGTGGCTTGAAACTTGCGGATGAATGGGTCCGTTTCTGAGGCGGTCCATATTTAACCGCAGACTAGTCGAAAGTGGTTGGATGGTTCACTTACATGGCAATGTATTCATTACATACCGGAGTGGTGTCCACGCAAACAAACCTACGATATACGATCGGTGACCCTGATACAGTCGAACAACGCCCTGTTACTTGAATGACTTTCAGAGCTTGCTCTATAACCCAGCAGACCCTCACCGCCTTCCTGTCAGTGTTACGGGAGATGCACTGAACTTTGCAAATGGTATCGAATCATCATACGGTGCTCTCAGTGGACCCTGAAACAATTCGTACGCCTAATCCAAGCTTTAGCCTTGTTTTAGGCTGGAGGAAAGTCACTTTTACTCAAGAGAGTGCTAAACGAGGGAGATTTACCTACAGAGTTTTGCAAGGGCGAAGTTTGAGTATAGGGGGCAGTGCCTTAAACGGGCTAGCTGCATAGTCAAAGATCTGACTGATATTTATGTACGGATAGAGTTTCCGATTGTTATCCAGATTGCCGATCACACCTTCGGCCCCCCCTTCATACATCCTTGAAGTGTCAATAATGAACAGGACAGGCAGCTAAACAAGTCATGAGATGGGGTGAAAGAGGCCATGCATGAACTGTGGGCCTGCAAGTCTTTGTCGGGATTCAGTTTACGTGCCACGCGGCAACTGTAGGCTAAAACCGAGCAAACTTGCTCGTTCAAGCGCAAGGTCCGCTTCTTCAAGATCATCAAACACTACGGCAGGCAATAAGAAGCCCCGGTCCATGTAATTCCCGCGTATTTGGGTAGCAAAGTACCGAGTACGAAGCCCAACCTGTCGGAGGACGTAGCAATGCGTTCTATCCTAGCGTCCCGCTAGACCTGAATCGCACATGATCCGAATAGTCTATTCTCATCTAGGAGTAATCCGGCTAGTGGTCCATCGTGAGGAGCTATCCGAGGTTGTTTTCCAATTGGCCGTGGCTTTCATGGCTGATGAGGCTGCAGTGCTCTCCATCAATTGCATCGTGAGTCAAAGTAACATTTCTCTCAGACGTACTTGGTCTCGCACGTCTGGCCCATCGCACGTCGTCTCTTATTCATAAGTCGTTGTAGCGCCCACGCAACACTTTCGTATTACGCAATGGGCGTACCATAGATCACGTAGACGTGCTCAGACCAACCGTTTGATAGAAAGAGCCAAGAGACACCCACACAGCCCTATTTCTTCGTCTCGTTTCCCCCTTTCCTATATCACCTTGTCATTCTCATCGTGACCAGTCTCAGCACCACCCCAACCGCAGGAAAAGATGAGAATGGTGTCGAGCGTGTCAATCTTGGGCGCCGGGCCGGCGGGATTCGCCCTGGCGGCGGACCTCCAGAACCACGGGACCAACACGCTGTTGTATTCTCACCGGACTCACCTCCGGCACGCCAAGGCCGTCATGGAGACGGGCCGTCTCCAGCTGAGCTGCAAGATGGAGGGCTTCACGAACCTGAAGCTCACGACCGACATAGCTGAGGCCGTGGCCTTCTCCAAGATTCTCATCTTGACCGTGCCGTCCACCGGCCAGCTGACGCTCCTGAACGAGCTGAGACACTACGACCTGCGGTTCCACACCATCATCGCCATCCCGGGCAACCTGTTCTCGTTACTCAAGGAGATCGACATCGAGGCGGAGAACATCCTGGAGACCAACCTCTCGCCGTACTCGTGCCGCATGGAGGGCGACAACCTCGTCGTCTTCGGCCGCAAGAGCGTCATCCACATCGCCGCTCAGCACACTACCGCCGTTCGGCCGGGCTTCCGCGAGGAGATCCAGAGCATCTTCCCCTCGAAGCTCCGGTGGTGCGACAACGTCATCGAGGTCTGCCTGGCCAACGTCAACGGCGTCTTCCACCCACTGATGATGCTGATGAACGCCGGCCGCATCGAGGACACGGCAGGCGACTTCATGCTGTACCGCGACGGCCTGACGAGGTCCGTCGCCAACGCCATGCTGGCCGTCGACCGCGTGCGCATGGAGGTCTGCACCATGTTCGGCCTGCGCGCCGTGAGCGCCATCGACCTATCCAACGAGTGCTACGACCAGGCCTTCACCGACCTGGTCGACCTGGCGCGCAACTCGCCGCCGCACAACAAGCTGCGAGCCCCGACCGGCTTCGAGAACCGAAACATATCGGAGGACGTCCCTGATCTGCTGGTGTCCTGGCAAGGCCTGGCCGAGATGGTCGGCGTTGACGCCTCGCCCATCGCCGCCGTCATCATCCTCGCCGAGATGGCCACGGGGCTCAATCTCAGGGAAACGGGGAGGGGCCTCGACAAGCTACGTCTTGAGGGTCTTGGGCCGGGCGAGTTGACAAGCGCGTTCAACCCTTACATGACACCACCACAAACAGAAGCTCGGCTATGAGGGGAGGAGTTAGTGGTGGAAATGGATGGGGCTTTCAGCCCTCAGAACTATGAGCATATACATATCAGAAGTTGATGATAAGAAGGGATGTATCTAGGTGAGGGGCAAGTGAGGGAGAGAACTCCGCTTGTTCGTGCCGCACGGCAGGCAACACGACGTGTACTCCGTTCAAGAGGCAAAACATGATGGAAATACTACTATATACTGATTCTAGCTTTATTAACTGTGGAATTTACAATTTCCATGAATACACTCGCTCTAGACCCCCATAAGTGAATTCTTCACAGTATAGATGGGTGCTATAGGGTGTTGCCAGTAACTACAAGCAAATAAAATATAACAATAAAAACGCGAGGGAACAACGCGAGTCTATGCTAATATGGCTGGCCCACGTCTGATGCTCTGGCATGTGCTTCATTTATGTACATCCGTTTCATAACCCTTGCAACTGATGTGCAGGAGATTCTGTTGCACAAAAGACGACTCAGAAAGTCACCTTGTTGCATGGCATGTTCCGGATCCTGGCGCCATACACGCCGTACACCAACGGCAAAGGGGCGAGCGCCATCGCCAAGAACGCCAGCAGGCTGTTCCCCCATCCCCATCCGAGGCGTTCGTACAGACCAAGGCCGCTGAGCGGGATGACAGCGCCCGCAATGCCCCTGAGTACCGCGTTGGCGCCCACGGCGCTGGCAGCGTACCCCTCGAACGCGTCGATGAGGTATGTTTGAATGCCCGTGAAGACGAGAATGGACCCAAACCCGGTCACGGCCGTGCCAGCAAGTGGAGCGGCCCAGTGGATGTGTCCTTCGACAAGCCAGCCGTAGGCGAATAAGCCCGCAGGGAAGGCCAGGGCCCCGGGTAACGTAATGATGGGCGCGAGTCGGTCCTCAGGCGCGTTGACACCGCGGGCGGCCGCGCGCCGTTTGAGCGTCCTGTCGCTGAAGGCGCCAACGTAGAAGGCGCCGCATAGCGTGGCGAGGCCCCCGGGAAGGAAGACGAGGCCGACGGCGACGGTGGAGAAGCCGTACACCTCGGTGAAGACGAACGAGTAGGTGGCGAAGAGGAGGTAGAGGGTGCCGTAGAGGACGGCGACATAGGCGCACAGGACTGTGACGAAGGGGCAGCAGAGGAGCAGCCGCATCGGGCGCGCTATGCTGCGTCTAAAGAGCTCCCCGGGTGTGTAGTCGGGCGTGAGACTGGACCGGTAATTAGGGTTTCCTGTTTCTTTGCGGATCCTCGCTGCTTTTCTCTCCAGTAGCACGGGCGGATACGTTTCTCTCAGGACGAGGAACGCGATGATGCAAACGACCCCGATCTATCCCCCACCAAATACATCTGAGCAACGGCATCTCCATAAGAGGGGGGGGCGGGTCGACTTACGACGATGGAGATCACGAAGAACATCCACCTCCAGCCCAGTCTCTCCGTCACGGAGCCGCCGATGACGGGACCGACCATGGGGCCGAGGATGGTGCCGACGGACCAGATAGACACGGCCCTGCCTCTCTCGTCGCGCGGCATCAGGTCGGCGATGGTACCGGAGCCGATAGTGATGGTGGCTACGCCGGCGAAGCCGGACAGGAAGCGGGAGAAGAGCAGCATGCTTTCGCCGTGCGAGACGGCGCACATGATGGTAGCGGCCAGGAACAGCACGTTGGTCGCGTTGTAGACGGGCACACGGCCGTAGAGCTCGCTCAGCGGCGCCAGCAGCAGCGGCCCGCAGGCGAAGCCCAGCACGAAGATGGACACGACAAAGGTCGCGAACGTCGCCGAGGTGGTCTGGAACTCGGCCATGACCTGCGGCACCGCCGGCGCGAGCATTGACGACACGAGGGGTCTTGTTTCGGCGGCGTTAACACTTTCGGACGACAGGGAGAGATTTGGGGGTTTTTTTTTTGTATTTTTTTTGTATGGTTATCGGGACTTACACCAGGAAGCTGATGACGGAGATGGTGAGGATGTTGGCCCATTTCACCAACGGCCGCCAGTTCATGGGGTTCTCCGGGTCTTGGCCTTCCGGCTCATCCCAGTGCACCGTAAGCTGGACGTCGTGCTGCGGCTGTTTCTCCGCCTCGCGAGAGCTATCGGGCTCTGAAGACGAGAGAAGGTCTGTTGAGCCGGCGTGGTGTTGCAGCTGCTCATTCCCGTGCTTCTCCTCGGAAGACGTACCGGACGCCATCTGCATTGGGTTCGAGGTGATTCGACCACAGCGGAGCCATAAGAAGAGAGCCGGCGCCTGTTTTCTGAGAGGCAACATGGCGAGACAAGTACCCTAAAAAACACCGATGAGGGTGATGGTTCCATTATCTGGTCGTTGCAGGTGCCGCTAGTGTTGCTGATGCTAGGGCCGAAAACAGGACAAGCATGGCAACGCAGGACAGTCAAGCCAGTCTCTGGATAACCATGTGGAAAACGGTCGTGACACGCTACCCATCAGCCAAGGACCCCATGCATGACTACTCACTTGACTGTACATGCACCACCCTGTCGGACGCTCTCCTCCCCCCACCTCCCCCCACCTCCCCTCCGGAGCCACGACTCTCGTTTCATGAAGAGGATGGTCGGGTGAATGCATGGGGACTGATCGGCGTCTGGTCCAATCACTCGGATCGGGACACTCCGCTGGGATTCGTCCCATAATTGTAGGTATACGGAGTACGAACATATGCACACCGTTTGACGACTTAATGCCGTTAAGGGCCAATGCTTAGCATGCACTGGCAACAGGGTGACACGAAGCCTACTTTTAAGTTAGAACTTAGCTTTTGCTGGACTGCTTCCTGCTGATCTAGCCCTTCCACCACGATTGTCGGAGATCGACACGACGTGGATCAGAAGGGAAATGGTCTTTGGGTTGGAATGACCCCTCGAGCAACAACGTGGCTTGCCGAGGGTCTTTTTAATTATCACGCAGCGACCATTAGTCGCATTGATAGCGCGGCAATGGTCACAAAAGGAAAGAAAGAAAGAAAAAAGCCACCTCACGAAAGATTTAGTCTCTAATAGCTACAGTCACCAGCAGTTCCATGTCCATGCGGATGCCCTCGTCAGTGGTGATCTTGTCCCATTCCAGCTTCATCTCCTCCCGCGCCCGCGGGCGCATCTCGAGCGGGATGCCGCCGTAGGTCTTCCCCGACGAGCTCGTGTCCAGCCAGTCGATCATGGCGTAGCCGTCCTTGGCGGTCTTGACAATCTTGTTCACGACGATGGTCTTCTCACCGAAGCCCGCAGTGCCGAGGATGCTCTCGAGCTCGGCGCGCTTGAGAAACCGCGGCCCGCTGCCGTGGTCCGGGTAATCTCTGTAGGGCGGGCGGGCTAGCACGTCGGCCTTGATGACCTCGTGGGCGGCGACGAAGTCGCCAGAGCCGCCCGAGATGCCCAGGCGGCCGCCGGGGCGCAGCACGCGGGCGAACTCGGCGGCGGCGGCGGGCTGGTCCTGGACCCAGTGGAAGGTTGAGTTGACGTAGATGACGTCGAAACTGGCGGCGGCGAAGCGCGACAGGTCCTCGGCGCGGCCGACGTGGAACTCGAGGTTCGGGCGCTCCAGCTTGCGGGCGAGGGCGATGCGCTCCGGGCTGGGGTCGACGCCGACGACGAGGCCGCCGCCAGGGGTGACGAGGTCGGCGATGTGGGCAGTGATGTTGCCCGGTCCGCAGCCGACGTCAAGGACGCGCTCGCCGGGGACAACAGCCAGCTTGTCGAGGAGGAACAGCCCCGTTGCGTACTGCGTGTCGTTGACGAGGGTGTAGCCTTTGGCCAACTCACTCGTGTCTGCCGTGTCTGCCATGGCTTGGATGTGATGTGATATGATGCTAGTGCGATGTGAGACTCCGGGTTCGGCTGCCAACGACACTGATGAATGGCCTTATATCGGTTCGGTTCGACGAAGAAGAAGAAACGTCAGTGAGTTGCGAAAATAGCCATGCCAACTCCCAAGAAGACAAGTAAGTGGACTGTCCGTCATATTGAAAACTCATGCGCGTATCCGTACCTCACATGAAAAGCGGATGATGCAACGAGTCAATTGGGTCCCACAGCACATACGTAAACTAGTAGTAGTGTTATGGTGAGCGCAAAATAAGATGAGACGGAGGGAAACCTAGTGTGGGGCCTTTTGCAACTGGCATGAACGAAAAACAAGATAAAAAATAAAAATAAAATAAAATATTAAGAGAGCGAGAGCGAGAGAGAGAAAGAGAAGTTTATCAGCCTCACTAATATCCGCGCCACCACGGGGAAACATGCTCAAACTTACTCGGTTGCACTCAATCCCAAGTAGGTACAGTTCCGTATGCGGGCGTCCATCGCGTGCAGGATGCAGCTGACCTGACCTTACCCCCCCCTGGCTGACCTGACCTAGGCCCACTCTAACCCTAACCCTATTAAGAAGCAGGTCAGCCAGGGGGGGGGGGGGGGGGGGGACCTCAGGGGGAAAGTAAACCCCATCCGCGGGCACTGAAGTTTTGGTACCCATTGAGGGGGCAAAACGAAGAATCCAGGTGCTCAACGGGGTGCCTCCTTTTGGGGGATCTCAGTGGGTGAACGATTCCACCATTCGCCGAACCAAGTGGCCACGGCTTATCCGACAAAAAGTCGACACACTTCTGGCTCGCCTCTCTTCAGTGTGGCGCAAAAGCTAGCAGTCGGTTGACCTCTCTAACCACGACGCAAGGTACGTGGACTCCCGCCTTTGTATTAGGCACCCAGTTCGGTGGTTTCCAATTTTAATCCTGAGCCACACTTTGTGCGAGAATGTTGGTGAACGCTATCCCATCCACGCAGGATTAATCGCGGGGGGGGGGGGGGGGGGGTACGTCAGGTGAGATGTATACCGCATCGCGTGTCAGCTGATGTTTCGGTACCATCAGGAGGGGCAGATCGCCTAGTCGCCGCCAAGGAGCGTCTACTGCGGCAGGGTCCAAGGGTTCATGTACCAGTGACTTCCGCCTAGTGTGGTTGCAGCTTCGTTACATGCATGTAGCCAGGGTGAAGGTTACACCTCCGAGTTTAAGACGTTTTCTTCCCGAGAGACTTTGAAGCCCTCGTGTATTGCAATACCAATCTCACGTAATGGACCACTTGTTTGTAGGCATCGGACAACCAACCCATTCAGCTGATCCGTGACCAGACGAGAGACTGTGCCTGAGCAGTGTTTGACAAGCCTGTATCAACTCATCAGTTAGGAGTGGCTCAGCATCATCTCTACTAGGACAGACACGCCACCGATAGCCAAACTCCGTTCTGTCTGTCCGAGCCATCATGATTATCCATCTACTGTCCACGACTTCGGTCGTGGCGACTGTTGTCTTCCTCGTGAGTCTTGTCTCAAACGGGCCCCTATCTCTTCGTGAGAGGAATCACTCACTGTGTCCGCCTAGATCGCCGCAAGATGCATCGCTGCCGTCCTTTACCGCCGCTTCTTCCACCCGCTCCGCGCAGTGCCCGGCCCCTGGCTCAACAGCGTGACCGAGTTACCCGCCGCTCTGCAGCTGGTCAGAGGCAACCAACACATCTACTACAGGTCATTGCATGAAAAGTACGGGCCCGTCGTAAGAGTCTCGCCGAGCGAGCTCAGCTTCATCAACCCGGAGGCGCGGGAGGAGATATACGGCTTCCGCGTGAGTCCGGCACACCCAGCAGAAACATTCACTCCCCCTCAATTATCCCTCTGGATGGGCTGACCAGCTCCCCGACAGAAAGGTGGTCGTTTGATGGAAAAGAGCCCAATTTTTCTCGGCGCTGTGGGAAGCACTGACGGCCAGACCGGCGTGAGTCTGGCGCTCAACGCCGAACACACCCGGCAGCGGAAAGCGTTGGGCTACTTGTTCACCAACAGCGCGTTGCTCCGTTTCGAGCACCTATTCCGCCAACAGATAGACCAGTTCATCTCTGTCCTCGACGAGAAGATGGCTCGGAACGAGCCAGTAGACGTCGCGAGTTGGTGTAAGCGAACCCCCCCCCCCCCTTGTCGAGCATCATCTTGTCTCCGTGACATCCCACCATTGACTGACTTCCCACGCCACAAGACACCTACCTCGCTTTCGACATAATGGGCGACGCATGCTTCGCCGAGCCATTTGGGTGCCTGAACCAGGCCTCGGACACGGAGTGGTCCACCTCAGTCATCAACGTCTTCGTGGCCGCGACCTGGACGCAGGGCATCCGCCGGCTGTCCGGGACCGGAACCTGGCTCGAGTCCCTGATGACGCGGCTCCTCGTCCCCGCGCGGGCGGCCGAGTGGCGCCGCATCCACCTGAGCAACTCGCGCGAGAAGACGGTCCGCCGCCTCGCCGACCGAGATCGCGACCACCCGGACTTCATGTACCACATCCTCAACAGCGAGTCCAAGAACCTGCTCTCCGAGACCGAGATCATCCTCAACATGGCCCTCTTCATCAGCGCCGGCACCGACACCACCGCCACCGCCCTGACGGGCTGGACCTACTTCGTCTGCACCCACCCGGACGTCTATCGCCGTCTGGTCCGCGAGGTCCGCGGCGCCCTGCGCTCCCGCGATGACATCCGCTGGGACAAGGTCCGCCACCTGCGCTACCTCGAGGCCACCATCCACGAGGCGCTGCGCCTGTTCCCCCCCTCGCCTGCGAGCCAGCAGCGCATGGTGCCCGCGGGAGGCGCCACCATCGACGGCTACTACGTCCCCGCCGGCATGACTGTGGCCGTCCCGCCCTGGGTCTCGACGCACTCGTCCTGCAACTTCGTCGACCCCGACGAGTTCCTTCCCGAACGGTGGCTGGGAGAAGACGCCCGGTTCTCCGGCGACCGGCCCAACGCCTCCTTGCCTTTCGGCACCGGGCCCCGGGTCTGCATCGGGAAGAACCTGGCGTACATGGAGATGCGGCTCATCTCCGCCCACTTGCTGTGGAACTTCGACATGGCGCTGGACATAGAGACGCACAGGAGCAGCAATGAGGTTTGGGGGCTGGACGGGAAGCTGAGGCCTATGAAGGTCTTTCATTCCATGACTAAACCGGACCTGTGGGTGCGCTTGGAGAAGGCGAAGCAGTAGCCTTCGGGAAATGAAAATAAAGTCACGTCGACAGAAGAAAACTGCCTTAGAGCGTTTGATAGCGTTGATCTGTTCTGAGTGAGACTATCAAACACATTGGACCTTGTTAAATTTGCCTACCTTCCACCTAGCGGGGAGCATAATTGCTTGGAGGGGGGTAAAGAACCGGTAACTACCTCACGGTGGGTTTGAAAAGCCTCTACATTTGCAATGACGTACTTCCGAAAGTAATCGGCCTTGCTACAGTAGAAGAGAGCTAACCCAGCTTCTGCTTGACACCAGGCTGCTCATTGTGTACTAGCCCAACTGCCCATTCTGGCATGGAAGCAAGTCTTCTTATAACCCTTACAACCGGACTGTAAAACTATATTGAGTAGCGGGCCAACTTCTCTGGCTGAGTCGTTTCGGGTCTATCTAGTCTGCTCGACGAGCTAAGCTAGTTGCATTTCACTCCGAATTGCATGGTCCGCACCCGATGCACACAGCATCCTATATCCGAATAAGGATTATTACATCCTCGAAATACTGCAGGTTTACCGCCGTTGCGGCTGGCCCGAGTTGAAGCATTACTATAGCTCGGGAGAATGGGCAGACGCCGTGAACACATGTTTGAAGCAGCATTTCACCGAACATCAAGCTCCAATGTGTAGACATTTGAGAGAGTTACGAAGAGTAAGCATTACTTTGGGAATGACTTCAACCGCGATACGGCATCCGAAATATGTTAATTATTGACAAACTTCTTCCGCAAAGACCGATGTAGCTTTTGTAGGCGTGACGCACAGGCTGGGACAACTTGGGGGCAATATGAGCACCGTGTATCCAAAATTGGGTATATCTTTGCCAAATTCGATCATTCTGTTTCTCTGGTTGGAGTCAAAGTAATAAGTCTACTTGTAGGAGCCAGTAACTACGAAGAAACTTTTAACATCATTTTTTGGCCCATCACGGCCAGATTATAGAAAGTATACAATAGCCAATAGACATATGAAACCTCTCCAGACAAGGTTTCGCTTGGATGTGGATGAAAGACGAGGTCTGAGGTTTTCCTTCGTGTTTGTAGAGCTTCTGTTGGCAACAACTTTTACTCTGGCTTGTCACTCCAAAGGCGAAAGACGTTTCCGTAACACGACTTCAACTTTTCAGACAAAATCAGATCATCGCGCTTTGTTACGCAGTCAGGGAATGGCGTTCTAGTTTCTTTTGACAATAACGCTACGAATGACAATTGTTTACCCCTGACACTAGTGAGAACCTTCATTCTGTATTCTGACCTCCTGAGAAGCGTGTCAGATGTTATAATCTCCTAAGACTATCTACCAAGACTGATATAGGGGCCGCATGGGTTGCAGAAAGTATGTCTCATTGCCATGTTCGAGGCCACAGTTGAAGCGAAGCCAAGCCTTGGCTGGTTTATCAACCTTGTACTCAGCGATAGTTTTCAGAAGCGATATGATGAATACACGTCGTTGAGTCCCTGGGCTCACTGCTCTGCTTACAATCCTTCTGCGGCGTAAACCTGACGTTAAAGATGGATTCATTAGTAGATCTTTGGTTTTCCTGGGGAAATGTCTTTTATTCGAGGCTGATGAATGTTCTATATACATCCGGATGCTCCGTCTATGCCGCTGAGAATTTAAGGTACTAGGATTTAGTGACTGAGAAATCTGCGTGGCTAAGGCGCGAATCTTCAAGGTTTGAGTCTATTTGTATGGGATTTCTTGCGTTTGAATTGAAGATTTTGCCTTGTCTGGGTTGGGGATGTAGGATCTGTTTAGAAGCTTGGTATTGGGTTAGGATACATCCTTCGCATGAGGAATCATGCTTCGGGCGAAGCGGTCCTCTGTCTGGGTTTCTGGCGTGGGGAGTTTCCTAACGCCTGGAGGGTTCATGTGGTTGTTGCCAGCGCTTCAGAATACCTTCGTTGGCTCAAACAGTTTAGGGTGCGCAGTACGGTCTAGTGATGGTGTAAATGATACCGTCCTTGCGAAGTCAGCAGTTGTAGTTTTAGGGCGCGCGGGGCCACTCCCTGCTAGGTTCGGTACGGATTCCCGCTGCTTAAGTGGGAGCCTTCATTATCGGCCGTGTGGACGGTCGTGGTTTGGCGAGGGAATTCGCGAAGGATTGGGTCTGAGGATGATATTCCTATGGCGTCTAGGGCGCTGTCGAAATGGCATGTCAAGGAGTAGCACTTCGTTAGTTAAGAAGACTTAGGCAGGATCAAGATATAAAGGACCATATAACCAGAGATTGAACAGGTTGATATTCGATGCCTTCTCAAGAAGTTAGTAAAGGGCTTGCAAATAAAGACTAGGAAATAAGCAGTTGCCCTGTGTTACCAGTGTTTTGTCCTGTGCTAACATGTCAAGATGCAATATAGGACGAGGCGCTACTGATCAGGTTATACGCATTATAACTGTCCTGTATCGGGTGGTCTAAGAGAGACCGCTCATGGGGTACAAAGCAATAGAAATAACAACCGGATGTAAGACGATTCCTTCTATCTAGGTACTTTACATGTATCATTGGAAATTAGTGGTTTGCGATTGGCTACAGAAGGGAGCAAACTTGGTTAACTGGGAATTGTTTATTTCTATTCGTAACCTCCCTCGCGCAGACAACAAGCAGTCAGCGTTGGAGATGAGGTCTCACTGCTAGCAGAGTCCCTGCGATGTTTGATATTATCCAGGCGATTTTGGGCTGGACTGTCCGCATGACGCCACACTTTTACCCAGTTGAAACTGAGCATGAAAGTTGCATAAACCAGACATCTAGCCCCCCCTCCCCGACATTTGGAGCATGGCGCAAACCATTGATCTTGCTTCATGCGCCCAGGCATGCAAAGCGGGCTGAACTTGAGAGCGTTTGCAACCGTTGGGTCAATGGTCTCCAAAACACACCCATGCTGGTTCATCTCGTGCCTTCCTCTTTCCCAGTTGCAAAACGGTCGCGAGGCGACGGGGGGAAAGGCCCTTTGAGGCAATGACAATCGTCGAGCTGATGGGGGGCTTCGACAGCGTTTCCAACCGGCGAACGACAGCAATTGAAATTTGGATAAGAGAAATGCTCGGTAAGGTCTGGGTCTCGTGTCATGAAAATGGTCAACGCTAGGCCTTTATCGGCCCCGTGATATCGTCTAGACTAGTTGAAGGGAAAGAGAGAGAGAAAGGAAGCTTCATACACAGTAATCGTTACAGAAGATTTGTGATTTGTTTTATCTAGAGCAGGCCAACCAACGCGGCAAGAGCGATTCCAACCAGGCCGGCGCTGACGGCGGAGCCGCCGAGCATCCTGCCAGCAGCGGCGCTGACGCTTGCAGGGGAGCTCGCGCTGGCCGAGTCGCTGGATCCGCTGGCAGAGGTGGCAGCCGGCGCGTTGGCGCTGGTCTTCGCCCCGATGGCGTTGGCCGGCGCGTTGGTTCCGGAGGCGGGCGCCGGGGTCGAGGCGGGGGAAGGAGGAGAGACGGGAGCAGAAGGAGAAGCGGGGGCGGCAGAGGTGTCGTTCTGGCCCGAGCTGGTGCCATCGCCGGTGCTGGCGCCGGCGGCCTCGACCTTGATGCTCTGCCAGTCGCCGGTCTGGTCGCTGTAGGTGTAGGACTTGCCCGGGTTCGAGTTGGTGATGGCGACCTTCTGGACGGTCATGGTGTAGGGGCCCTTTGAGTAGTCGGTCGGGCCACCGGCCCATTCGATGGTGCCGGGGCTGTTGTTCGGGTCGCCGCCGGCCCAGATGCCGAGACGCAGGCGGGCCGGGGTCTGGGGGAAGTTCTTGCCGCCGACGGCGTCGGCGAAGTTGAGGGTGCGGACGAGGTTGCTGTTGATGTACCAGGTGACGGCGTCGGGGGTCCAGTCGATGGTGTAGTTGTGGAAGTCGTCCTGGGTGCCGTCGACGTTGTGGAACGCGCCGCGGTCGAAGGTCGTGGTGTTGCCCTTGCCAAAGTAGTTTGTCTGGACCTGGGCGTCCTTGCCGCCGAGCCACTCCCAGTCGACCTCGTCGAGGTCGTCGGACTCGACGACGACGCTGCTGACGATGCCGGTGCCGGGAGCGGCCTTCATGATGACCTCGGCGCGGCCGAAGAAGAAGTACCACGACGTCTGGATAGTCGGGGCGTCGCCCTGCTTGGCGAGGACAAACTGGGCGCCGTCGGCCGAGTACGAGACCTTTCCGGACGCGACTTTCCAGGCACTATCATCGGCGCCCTTGGTGAAGTCGACTTCGTAGTTGCTCTGGGGCAAGCCAGGGTCTGCGGGGCATGCTTCTGTAGGGGGGGGGCGGCCTTATGTCAATAGAGTTCTTCTAGTCGAAGTCTGGAAGGTTTGTGACATGTAAGGCCAGAAGCATCCGTGCATCGCGGAAAACCCCTTGGGTTGATGGCAGAGGTTCATCTTTTCTGTACTTACTTTTGGTAGGATCGCACTCGGTAAATGTTTGAGCGATGGTCGAAGTCGCGAGGAGCGCAACGAGAGACGCTTGACGAACGAAGGAAAGCGCCATTGTGCGTATTATGAGCGGCGATGTAAGACTAGCCGGCGCGAGAAAACGAAGAATTCAACGATAGTAACGTAGTGTTTATTGGTAGAACAAGAAGGAGAAAGACTGCGTGAGAGGAAAGAAGAAGAGGAAAGATGATGATGATAATGATGATGGTGTACGGATATTCAGTCGATACAAACCCAGCCCCTTATTTTGCGGCGGGTCATACGTCCCCATTAAAGAAAACCAGAAATTCGACGAGATGGCCTCTTGTCACTCGTCACATGGATCCCTGGTGTTTTAGCTTTGCTGGGAGGACCCCTTGGCCATCCACACCCTCGAGTTGCAGAAGTCGAGCCGGAGCCAACCACCCACTTGCACCACAGCCACCACGGACTTCAAGGAGGCTGACGTACGTTTGAGGATGGAGCCAACCACAAACACCACACACCAGGGATCCCTCCGACGGTGTGGAGACGCGTGGTCAGTTGGCTGTAGGTCGGGGGGATTACGAGGGAAAGGCCTGGAGTTGGGCACCTTTCATTCACACACGACCGACTGCCACCAACTCATCCTGTATGGTACAACTGAGGGGGTTGACGGGCGTGGCGGCATGGGCTGGCCTGTATCCGTATATGATGTGGTATCATACCGTTAATGCTGGTTCACGTATCCGTACAATAATACCTAATTAATTCGTATACTAGGCACGCACGGCAGGGGGAGCCCTGTAGATACGCTCCTCTCCCCTTGCCAACCCGCATCTCGTCTCCTAGGGGGTAACGCCGACCATCCGATCTGCCGTGCCGGGGAGCCGTTTATGCTATTTAAAGCCTGTGCGTCTTTGGCACCAATGCTAACACTCACCGACGCTCTCTGTCTAAAATGGTGAGACGCAATGACCAACGCTCCAGTCTCAGAAGACGTGGCTGAGGTCGCCTCTCAGCCCAGCTTAGCCCGGCCCGGCCAAGCCTAGGGTGGCTTGGGCCCGACAACCCTCTGGCAAGTCTGGCAGGTAACAAGAGTCTACCGATAAAACTGTGTGCTTTGTTTGTTTGGGTGCAGGGGATTGATTTGAGACGATGCTGAGTAAGAAGCGAACACCAAGTCGTTGGAGGCCGCCCCCCGGTTCTTGCAGCGGAGAATTACAGGGTGGCAGGGCCAAGTTAATTACCCCTATGATGTTACCCCCCACAGCTGATATCATAATAGAGGGTGAATATTCGCCAAAAGTGAAGTCCTGTAGTAGAGGTGTGAACATTAGTTACCTAACAGGGGTAATTAACTTCGGCCTGGTACCATCGTACATAGCGCACGACCATACGGATACATTTCTGCTTAAAACGAGTTGAATCTCTCTTCCCCCCTTCCCTCGGTTGATGTGATGCCCCAGGTCGTGCTCTTCCGACGAAACATGTTTTTGGGCTGATTAGCACACCCTCAATTACAGCACAGATCTGGAGGCCCGACCTGTCGCGGCCATCTCAGGCCGGGTTTCGTCCCTGTCTGCAGACCGACTAGTCCTCATCGCCAGTGGTTATGTTTTGCTCACATGCTGCAACGTTTATCCACCGCGTTATTGCGCGATATAGGGGACAAACCTTCGCACTAGGCTGGCCCACCAAGGAAATGATGGCTCGGCAGATCTACAGATGGGCTTGAACAAGGTTGGCCTCCCGGGAGATTGCGCATAGATATGAGTTTATAATACTGTGTATATGGTCTCGCGGAATCGTATCACGGAGTGTTCCAACACAACCGATCTCTTCCTTGGCAAGAAACACCTCCCTTCCCTTTGCAAATCTGCCGGATACTTGAGCAGGGAGGGACATTCTTCCTCAGGGAAAATCCAGTCATCGAAAAGTTGCTCGTCCTTGTCCAGGTTTGATTGCCAAACAAACGTCTTCTGACCTACCTAACCCAACTCGTGAGCCAAGAGAGCGTCATCCCAAGTCCCCCCACACTTGTAATCAGTTTGTAAACCATTCAATATCACCGCTTCGCTTAAGGCCGGGTTTAGGATTGTGTTCCCGCTGTCGTGTCGGTGAGCCAGGCCCGTGTCCTCGGTCGTACCTATATTTACATGTGTCGCATCGGCAAATCAAACCCATCGTTGACTCGCCGACATGCACTGACGACGCCCTTCTAATGAAGCGGAGACGGCATTTGGCGCTACGGCTTTCGGCATCCTCGAGGAATATAGTAACCCCGACAGTAAGCCGTCATCTCTTAGTTCCCAGTTCAGCATTTATTTCGTTTCACTTTCCTTTCAGTTTTACAACTCGATCCAAGGTCCTCCCCGTCCAGCGGGTGTCATCGGAATGCCGAAGAACACCCACGTGACCGCACAGTTCGTGCCTCGGCCCCGCGTCTCCCTTGCTTTCCTCTCTCCCTCCCGTTTGCCGCTCCCAGGGTTACACCCAGGAGGAAACCTCTCGAGCGGGGGCCGGCGTCCGACATCATCTCGATGAACTGCAGTTAAGACTCGCGGGAGTGTTTGATGCTATTCGCGATCTCTAGACTCCCTCCCCTGCTCACGAGTCATCCTTCTGTCTTTACGACACAACCGCCTTACAAAACCCTCTTGGCGAAACCCCAAACACCTCATGGAGTCGAACTGCAAGCGCAGTGCAGCAGAATTTGAGACCTCCTCGCGCAGAGCCTCAAACCGTTGTTTCTGGAAACAGAGATCCATAATGAAACGCTGGGAGCGATTCATTATGCTCGCCAACCATCATCACCGAAACAAGGCAGACGGTGCACGACGGGTCGGATACGATATCGGTGGCATCCAAGGCAGGCTATGAATTAGCGCAGGTGTGCGGTTCGTACACACAAGCATGAAGCTCGTACAGAACCATGTTTCTTCACCTCCATGGCTGGCGCCCCTCTCACGACCAACAGACTAATTCCAGTGTTCTGGATGCGCAAGGCGCAAGAACCGGGACAAGAGAATCATGGCATGGTCGAGGTCGAAGAGAAAGACCGGCGGGGTCGAAACGGAACTTGAAACAATCGCCGACGGCGTACATAGTGACGACGTCGCGACTCGCTCGTGCAGGCTTCGTAGACGTGATGGATCTGCAAGAGCGCCTAAACCTGCCAATCTGCCGCCCTCTCGTCCGGCCGGGCCAGAAATTTGGTCATGGCGGCATTGATGATGGGCTCCAGCTTCCGGGTGCTGTCTATCAAGGGGGTTGCGCCGCTGCCGCTGCGTGCCATGGTCCACCATCGTGAGCAGCGGGCTCAGCGTGCGCGCCTTTTTTGCCAGGCTTGAATGACGGCTCTTCTTCCCAATGTGGCTGTGGAAGTTGACGTCGGTGGAATTCTGGGCCTCGCAGTGAGCATTCTGTTGGATGGATGCACGCGACGGGGGCTTCCGGCTGTCATCAGCATTGCCGTGAAATTATACCGTCTGTATCCGTATTGCTCCAAGCTGGGATGCAGTGAATGGCTTGTGATATGCCACGCCTCCATTTAATCCAATTGATACCCATTTCCAATGTTTAAACAGCCATATAGTGTTTCAGCAGAACTTCTGCTGTGCCGCCAAGTTATCCATAACGTTATATCAGATCCAAAGTGCAAGGTTGATAAGCAACTTTTTGCAAGTGGATTTGTCATAATGAACAATCTATAATCGCCAATTCTTTGTGACCAAGTCAATGCACACCAAATACAGCAAAGTGCTTATGTCTGACGAGATACTATACTAAGAAAGGGTCTCACATTTACGACCAAAAAGACATAGGGAGTGGTTTGTATGACCAAGCTGTTGTGGCGCTATGATCATAACGTTATTCCACATTCCACTGCAAAGAAAAATAATAATCAACGTCTTTAGTCAATTTGTCATGATTAACGGTTTGTAATTGCTAACTCTGCGTAGCTATGCTAATACAGACCAACATAATCAACAGGCTTTGACTCCGAACGTAAATATAAGAGTTGCTAGATACTAATGTGTACTAAGAAATGAGTGGTACTCACAGTCTTGTTCATTACAGTCTATAAGAATTACATTCACTACTCTCTCAAGACCACCGTTTAGCCGTTATCTACAAAATGACTTCCCGCTTTGTTCTAATTACTAGCAGCAACCGTAGCTTAGGCCAGGGTGTCAGAGGCAGGGATAGTATTAAGTAAAGGAGTTAGTAATAGGCGTAGTTAGGGTTTAATTATAATAATTATTCTAATATGCCTCCTCTAACCCCTATCTTTTATAAAGTTTTCTCTTTTTATTATTCCTTTAGTAACTAGTTTATTTAGTCCTAGTCCTACTCTAGTGCCCCCCTAGGGCCTTACTTTAGGCACCTAATATAATCCCCCCCCTTTAAGGTCTTACCCTTAGGACCTTAAGCAGGCTATCTACTAGTAGCCCCCCTATTAGCTACTTAGACTATTTAATAGCTAAGCCTTATACTTAACTCTTAATCTCTTAAGGCCTTAAGCTAGCTACCTACTAGTAGTCTTCTTATTAGCTACTTAGACTATTTAATAGCTAAGCCTTATACCTTATACTTATCTTTTAGTATCTTAAGAGATATCTAGAAATACTTACTAAGCTTAATAAGCTACTAAATAAGTAGTTATTTCTTTAGCTAACTATTTACCTTTAGCCTTACCTTTATACTATTACGTTTTAGTTAGGCCTTAACTACTACTTTTTTAGTATAGTTTAGTTTTTTAGCCTAAAGTATAAGTCTTATATTACTTTACTTAGTAAAGAACTACTTACTTTATAATAAAGATACCTTATTTACTTATAATACTTTTTAATACTTTTTATTAACTAAGCCTTATAGTACTTTTTTAAGTACTATATACTTTTTATTATTTTTATTATTATAATATTTAGCTTTTTTATTAACTATTTATTAAGTCTTAAGTTATATTACTTTTATAATAAAAAAAATCCTTATTTTACTTTTTATAGTTAGTATTAGTAACCTTTTAGTCTTAGCTAGCTTTTTTTACTAAGGCTTATTTAGTTTTAACTTTATAAGCTTAAGTTATTATTATAACTAGCTTTTTTTTTAATACTAACTTAAAATAAGTAATTTAAATTAACTTAGGTTTTTATTAATTTTTTTATTACTTATTATTTTTTTTTATAATACTTTTATATTTTTTTTTTTACTACTACTATTATTACTACTACTTAGTAGTAATAATAATAGTAATAGTATTAGTAATAGTACTAATACTACTAGCTTTTTTATTACTACTATTATATTTATTACTATACTTACTAATACTACTACTACTACTAATATTACTACCTTTATTACCCCTAAGAGTACTAAAGGCCTTACTACTATAAGGGGTTAGCCTAGTTATCTTTTATAAGGCTATATATAGTGTATTTTAAGCACTTAGTGCCTAAACTAGTTAATCTTTTAGTAATACTAAAATAGTCTATTAATAGGCGTAGCACACTACCTATACCTTTATAATTATTTAGGCACTAAGTAGGTCTTTTAGCTGTTAATAGGGGCTAGGTTTAAATCCTACCTGTTAAGACTCTCTTTAGTGTAGGCCTTAAGGGGCTAGAAGGTTATTAATTAGTAAATTAGTTAGCTAGGTATAAATAAGAGGTAGCTTACGTTAGGCTTAGAGGGACTAGGTGTAGGGAGGTAATATCTAGTAGCTGCTACTAGACGCTAGGCTACTTAGGGCCTTTAGGGTTAATATAACCTTATGCTCTAGCGTATAGTTACTAGCGCTAGTGCATATAGGCCTAAAGTAACTTAGGACGCGTTATATTAAAAGGGAGGTAATTATAAGGGGTTAGCCTAGTTACTTTTTATAAGGCTATATATAGTGTATTTTAGGCACTTAGTGCCTAAACTAGTTAATCTTTTAGTAATACTAAAATAGTCTATTAATAGGCGTAGCATACTACTTATACCTTTATAACTACTACCTCCTTACTACCCCTTTAGTCTATTAGCTTTTTAAATAAAAAAAGTAAAAATAACTATACTATAGTTTATTTTATTTTATACTACTACTACTTTTAGGCTATATTTATTTAGTATATAAATATAGCTAACACTAAGGCTAAGTTTTCTTACTACCTTAAGACTACTAGTAAGTATTTAATACCTTAGTGCCCCCTAAAGGCTTTTTTTTACTTATATTCTAGTCTTAATTATACTATTAGCTACTAGTAATAAGTACTTTTAGTATACTAAAATATATAGTAAGAAGTATATTTATATAAGTATTTTTATATTATTATTCTCTTTTTACTAGTAAGAAGTACTTTAGTAACTTTTTACTAACTTTTTATAAGCTACTTATACTATAACCTTTACTACTTTTACTTTTAAAAATATTTTTAAGGCCTTTTACTATAATAGTACTATATATACTAACACTTAGATATAAAAGCTTATATAATTATAACCTTAAATTTAACCTTAAATTTAACCTTATTTATAACCTTAAAGTAACACTACTATATATATATATATATAAGATATCTAATATAACCTTTACTTCTAGATATAGACCTATAGAGATTTACTCTCTAGTACTCTATCTCTAAGAAGTATAAAAAGTAGATATATATAAATAGTAACTAGATTTACTCTAGGGTACTAAAAATAGAAATATCCACTTAAATAAAACTAGATATTAAACAGACCGTATTATGCTGTAACAAGCTGTAATAAGTAGTGTAACAGGCTGTAACTAGCTTAAAACAAGCTATAACAATATAAGGTTTTAAATCTATATAATAGTATAATAAGTATAATATAATATAAAGGTTAATATATATATTACTAGAAATATAGAAGTTAGTTAATTATATATAGAGCGAAGATCCCCTTAAGGGATTCTAGCTCTCTATGCCTTCTAAGCACAATAAAACTACACCTATCTTTCTACCTATCTATTTACCTATCTATCTAGTCAACCTACTAATCTACCTGTTATTTCTTATTAGTTATAAGCCCAGCTTTTGCAATATAAAGACTAGATAAGACCTTTTTTTTCTTTATATCTTTCTAAGATATCTATTAGAGTTAATCTCTAGATATCTACCTCTCCTACCTAGATCCTCTTTATCCTTATAACATTACTAACCTTTATCTAAACAAATATCTTTTACCACTATTCGAATCCTCCTTTCAACACGAATCTAACAATACTATTCCCATCTCTATCCAACCACTATAACGATCAATTCCAAGCTAATTCTATAAGATACCTATAAAATAAGAAAAAGATAGATAAAATTACTATACCTACACTTTCTAGCAGCTAGAATTACTCTACCTAGGCAACTAGGTTTAAGGCTTTACTTATTAGTAAAGATATCCACTTTCTAGATATAGTACCTACTACTACTACTTAGATAAAGGCTAATTCTACAGCTTTTGCCTATATAAAGCTTTTTTATAAGGATAGCCCTCTAAGGGTTATAAAAGATTCTAAATCAGGATTTAAAGCTTAGAAAAAACTAAAGGATCTATATAAGCCTATAGGATTTACTAATAAATATCTTACCTATAAAGAATTCTTTAATACCTCCCTAGATTCCTTTAATTCTATAGAAGCCTATATTAATAAGGTTAAAGAGCTTATAGATAACCTAGCTTTAAAATCTATTACTTTACTTAAATAGATTATAATAGCTTAGATTTTAAATAGTCTAGATAAAAGCTATAATGGTTTTATTACTAATATTACTTAAGCTTTACAAAAGGATCTAGAAGCCTATAATCTTAATTCTCTCTTTATAAATCTAATAGATAAAGCAAAAAGGAAGCCTAATACTATACTATATACAAAAGAGTTAAATAAAAAGCCCTAGAAAAAGCAGAAAGGATTATACTGTACCTACTATAAGCTAAAAAGCCACAAAGTAGCAGATTGCCTTTTCTTATATCTAAATAAGGCTCTAAAGGGCTAGAAAAAGCCTATAAATAAACCTATAGATAGAAAAGAGATATATAAAATCTATAAAGAAAGGTCTAACCTTAAAAGGTTATAACTAAAAAGAAAACAGAAGGCTTTATTAGCTAGAAAGGTCCTTATAGAGGAAACCCTATCTAATGAAGAAGAAGAAGAAACAGCTAATATTACGCTACATATAGATATTAATAAAGTGGAAAACCTAGAAATAGGTACCCTAGAAGACAAAGATCTAAACTTCAAAGATATAGTAAGTAATAACCCTTCTATATCTTATAAAAGTAACCCTTCTATATCTTATAAAAATAACTCTTCTAATATATATAAAATAGGTAATATAGATAGACCTATTATAGATATAAATAAGAATGTATTTTGCCTTAATACTGCTACAACTATAAATGTTATATCTAATAAATCCTTATTTATAAATACTAAAACTATAAATAAAACAGTAAATTAGGGAGAAGTAAAACAACAGAAGATAACCCTTATAGGAGATATTACTATAAAACTATCTAATAGTAGATTGTCTACTAATAATATATATATATTAAAAAACTGTTTCTATATACCGCAGTTAGGTATTAACCTATTAAGCTAGAATAGTCTTAGAAAACTAAATATTACTTCTTTATTTTAAGATAAAACAGTTACCTTAATAAATATAAAAGATAATAGTACACTTTATAAAGGGGTATTTAAAGATAACCTATTTTTCCTCAATATAAAAACATATAAAAAGAAGGATCTACAGGCTCTTAATATAGAACCTCATAACTATATAAATACTATTAAGAATACCTCTACTATTAGAAAGAAATATACCTTTAATAAGGTTAAAAATATAGAACAAGATAATTATATAAAGTAGTATAATAGACTTAGCTATATAAATCTACAGGTTATAAAAGCTTTAAAAAATAATACTAATATAACTGATAATATAGAAATACCTTTAGAATATAACTGTAAAGTCTGTTTAAAAGCAAATTTTACTACTAAGGTAAATAAAATATTAGATAATAATAAAAAGTAATATAATTACCTAGAAAAGGTAGCAAGTAATCTATATGGCCCTATAACCCCTCCTACCTATAATAAATATAAATAGTTTATAATATTCTTAGAAAAGACCTCTAGAGAAGCTTCTATAACATTATTACAATCTAAAGAAGCAGAAGAAGTAAATAAGGCTGTATTAAGGTATATAAATATTAAGAATATTAATAAGAATAAAATAAAGAACTTTAATACAGATAGAGGCTCTAAATTTAATAATAATCTAATAAATCATACTTATATAATAAATAGTATTAATTATAATATAAAGGTGCCTTATACTTATAAACCTAATAGTATTATTAAAAGAGTTATAAGGACTATAACTAATAAAATAAGAGCTTTATTATTAAGAGCTAATTTACCTCTATATCTATGAGGTGAAGCTGCTCTATTAGCAATAGATCTATATAATATTACTCCTCATAAGTCTATAAATTATAAAACCACTTATAAGATAGTAGATAAAGAAAAGCCTAATATAAATAACCTAGTTACTTTTAGATCTATCTGTTACTATAAGAATCAGGATCCTAAGATAAAGAAACTAGATAATAAGGCTATTAAGGCTATTATTTTAAATAAAAAAGTAAATATATATAAAGTATATAATTTTTAGAAGAAAAAGACCTTCTAGACTAGAGATATAATAATTCTAGAAAATTAATTTATATTACCTTCTTCTAATAATAATAATATAAGTAGTAATATAACTAATAATAGTAGTTTAAAAGCCTTAAGTTCTTTAGAAGAAGATATAGAAAATACTAAAGATAAAGATAATAATAAAACTAAGATAATAGTAGAAATTCCTAAGCTAAATAAAAAGGACCTTAGTAATTATAAATAGGTAGCAGATTAAGAAAAAGCGCTTATAACTATAAAAGACTGCCCTAATATTAGTTATATCCTATCCACTATAAACAATAGGCAGAATAAGAATAATATAACTAAAAAAGCAACCTTTATACTATCTATATCTACTTTAAATACACCTTCTACATATAAATTAGCTATTTCTAGTAAAGAATATAAGCTATAGATTTAAGCTATAATAGAAGAAGTAGAAAATTTAGATAGATTTAAAACTTAGTTTATAACTACACTACCTAAAGGGATAATACCGTTAGGAGGTAGATAGGTATATACTCTTAAGCAAAATAATAATAATAATACTTTAAAATATAAAGCAAGATAGGTAGTACAAGGTTATAATTAATATATAGGTATAGATTACCTAGAAACCTTTTCTACTACTTATAAGCTAGAAAACTATAAAGCTATACTTATATTAGCTATAAAGCTAGGCTAGGAATTAAGGCAATTTAACGTTACTAATGCCTTTTGCTATGCTAATATAGATAAGAATATATATATTAAACAGCCTACTGGTTTTATATATAATTCTAAGAGTAATACCTATAAATATAACTATAATAATAAAGATATAGATAAAAACTTATATTATAAGTTAAATAAAGCCTTATATAGGCTTAAACAAAGCCCTAGACTTTAGTATAAATACTTTAAATCTATTATAAATAAATTAGGATTTAAAGAAAGTCCTTATAATAAAGGGATCTTTATAGCTAATAATAATAAGATAAAAGGGGCTATAATTTGCTACGTAGACGATATAATAATTATTTGCCCTACTAATGAAGAAATAGATTACTTCTATAATACTATAAGTAAAGATATAAATATAAAAGACTTAGGAATTCTATATACTTTTCTAGGAAATAAAATAAATATAGATAAACATAATAAGATCCTATATATTTATTAGACTAGTTATATAAATAAATTACTAGAGAAATTTAATAAGAATGATATAAATCCAAGAGATAGTCCTGTTAATCCTAACTTAAAAATTAGGAAAAATAATAACCAGGCTACTGAAGAGGATATAAAGATATATTAGTAATAAGTAGGCTCTTTACTTTACGCTAGCTTAAAAACTAGGCTAGATATAACATATGCTGTTAATATATATGCCCGATATATAAGTAATCCTTCTAAAGAGCATTTTTTAGCTCTAGATTATATATAGGGATATTTAAAGAAATAACCTAATCTAGGCCTAGTAATAGACTGTAAAGTAGACCTACAGATAGTAGGTTTTACAGATTCTAACTAGGCTGGAGATCTAGATAATAGAATGTCTACCTCTAGTTATATATTTACCTTTAGTTACTATAATATTATTAGTTAGAACTCTATAAAACAGAAAACAGTAGCTTTGTCTAGCTGTGAATCTAAATATATAGCCTTAACAGAAGCTACTAAAGAAGCTATATATCTATATAATTCTTATAAATATATATATAAAGAATTAGATCTGGATTTAGAATTAAATAAACCTATAATATTAATAGATAACGAAGCTGCTTAGAGAATAGCAGAAAATCTAGAACTACATAAAAGAGCTAAACATATAGATATTAAATATTACTTCTCTAGATTACATATAGATAATAAGGATATTAAACTATATTACGTCCACTCTGTAAATAATTTAATAGATATATTTACAAAAGGAGTTAATAATAATATAATTAACTACTTTAAAGATACTATAAATCTTAATATTAAGGGGTTTTTACCTAAGCCTATAAGTAATATAAAATATAAGGCTTTAGAATATAAGGAATAAAGAAAGTTTCCCCTTCTTAATTCTTTTTTTTACCTTATTATAAGGAT
>NW_007361027.1:643395-652123 GCF_000149035.1 Colletotrichum graminicola M1.001 | reverse complement strand
ATTAATCTAATAGCTAATAGCTAATTAATTACTAATAGTAAAGTAATTAGTAGGTAAATACCTAAATTAATAGCTAATAGCTTATTAATTAATTTATTAATAGCTTATAGCCTATAAGCTAGCAACTTACTAAGAACTAATAGTTCTAAAGTAATAAGGATAGTAATCCCCTATACCTTATCTTATCCCTATATAATTAATTTATAAGACGTTACTAAGCGTAAAAAGGTGTTAAACTCCTTAGTAACTATAGTAGGCCTATTAGGTAATCTCTAGCTAGTAGTAACCTTATTTAAAGACGTTATAAAAAGGTATTATCTTACTATATATATAAGTAGTTATATTACGCTAAGAACTTTATTTAAGGCGGCTTTTTTTATAAGACTTACTTTATAGTAAAACCTTATAGACTATATATAAGGTAACTTATAGGTAAAGTTATAGTCTAGTATATTATAAAGTTAACTAATAGGTAAAGATTACTACCTTAAGCTAATATATACCTCTAACTAAAGAATAATATATATATTTTATATTAAAAGTAATAGTGCACTAATATATATAATTTATACTAGTAGCTAATAATTAAATAACTATAAGGCACCTAATAGGCTTACTATTTATAAAGACATTACTAGTAAATTACTAGTACGTAATAAAGAAGTTACTAGACTATATAGGCTAATAGGCATATACTAGAAGTTACTACACCCTCTCTTAATCTACAGGTAGTTAAAAAGCTATCTATATAAAAACTAATTTAAAGACACTAAAAAAGCGTATCTATATAAGGATAAAATATTAAAATTATAAGTGATTATCCTATAAGTAGTAGCTAAAGGGTATTAAGTCCTTAGCTACTACTAAGTATATACCTATAAGCTTAATAAATATAGTTAATTAACTATATTTAAAGTAAGACTTATTATCTATAGTAACTAATAAGTAAAGAATTTATAAGATACCTATATAGCTATATTAGTAGGTATATTATTTAAAATACTAATAGTAATAGCTACTTACTTTAATTTAAAATTACTTTAATAGAATATAGTAAATACGTTTATCTACACTACTATTAATAAGGTAGTATTTATAAGGATAACTTTAGGCTACTAAATTACTAGCTAGATCCTCTAGCTACTAAAAGCGCTATATAGGCTTTAGTAGTTACTACTGCTATAGTAAAAGCACCTTAAAAAAGGGCTTACTATATAAGGCTTTTACTAAGTGCCTAGTAAAAATTACTATTAAAAAAAGAATTATATTATATTCTTTTTTTATACTAATAACTATATATTAGTATATTACTATATAAATAAAGCGTAAGTAAGTAATAAGATAGTAGCCTTTAAGTAATAATACTACCTTTAAAGTAGAGGCCTAGTATAGTAGTTCCTTAGCCTTAAGGTAATTTATAACTAAAGTAACTACTATCTCTAGCTCTTATAAGTAGTATACTATAGTAAAATAACTAAACTACTACTAATAAATAAGAAATATAATAAATTATTACCTATAGTAAAGGCTAAGCTACTACTTAGTAATATATAGCCTTATTATAAAAGGTTAACTAATATTAAAAGAAGGTAAAGATAATCTTATATGTAGTAGTAATAACTTAGCTAGACGTTACTTTTATAGCTAGCTAGCTTACCTGCTTTAACTATAATCTAAATCTAGATTACTAAAAGGTAGTAAATTATATACTTAGATATCTCTACTATATATAGCACCTTTACCTTAAATATAAAGTAACGCTAGGTAGTAAAAATAATACGTTAGAGGTTACTTTAGACACCTTATTTACTAACAACTTACTAGACTATTATAGCTTATAAGCGTACGCACTAAAGCTATTTAGAGGGCTTATCTCCTAGTAAGGAAATAAATAAGATATAGTAATAACGTTAACTACTAAGGCTAAATTACTAGCCTTATTATCTGCTACAAAAGAGGCGCTTTTTACTAGTAGATTAATTACCACGTTAGGTATTTAACTATTAACTTAAATAGGAACTAAATTATTACTTAATAAGTAGGTAGCTACTAAATAGCTACTAACTATTTATATTAGCTATAATAATACCTAAACTATTAGGCTTATTACTAAAGAGCTTATTTAACTATAGATAAGGCTATAGTATATAGATATTTATAGCTACTAGCTATACTAAGAAGTAGTAATAAATTAGATTACTATTAAATATAAGAGGTCTACTAAATTAATAGCTAATAGATTAATAAAGACGCTTAGCGCGCTATAATCTACTATATTTATAGCTTAATTAAATATAAGTAACTAATATATATACCTTAAAGTAAATTAATAGTAAGAGCTAGCTAATAATAAAGTAAAGCTTTACTACTAAATAAAAAAAGAAAACGTATAAGATATTAAAGGATAATTAATAAATAAAGGGGCTATAACTAAAGGATATTTATTACAGGCGCTATAGTAATTAATTACGTTACTAGCGCTAAGGGGGTGTGTTAAATATAGCAGAATTATATATAAATTAACTAGTAAATATATAGTTACCCTATAGTAAATTATTAGGGAATAGGCGGTGAATTAGCCCTACTTTAAGGGGTTAATCTACTAATTAAATAACTAGGATTAGTCTAGGATTCCCCTACCTAGAAATAGGGGAATTTCTATAGTTCTATAGGTTCTTAATAAGAACATATAATATATTACATAATTAATTAAAAACTATTATAATCCTTACTATTTAATATAAATAATACTACTAAAAGAATAAAGAGAATAATAAGGTAATATAGACTATATAATAAGACTACTTACCTAGCTAGTCTTAAGCCTCTAAAGTAAATTAGTTATTATAGGAAGTTTTAATATATTTAAATTAATTTCTTTTCTTTTTTCTTTATAGTTACTTCTTTTTACTAAGATAGGTCTATAAATAAGTTAGACCTTTTTTTAGAGATAAATAAGAGGTCTAAGAGAATAATTATAATAAGGATAGTAAATATAGTTAGCTATTATAAAAGCTAACCTAGAAAAGAGATAAGGCCCTAAGGATAACCTAAGTTAGTAAATAAAAGGATTTATAGACCTATTTAAATAGGGAATTAATAGGTACGCACCACAAATTAATACATACGCTCTAACCTTACGTACGCTCTGTTATTTATCTTTCTTATTAGGCTAAAAAAACAGTACATCTCTATAAAGGCAGTAAACTTAAACTTACTAACACTTCTACTATTCCTACTAAACTATTATTTAATTAGCCTATATAGACGTAAGAAACAGGCTTAACGTAGGGGTCCTTTTTATAGCTATAGAAAACAGGCTCTATAGGAGGTAATCTTTATAGCTATAAAAAAGAGCCTTTTATTAAGCCTATTTTCTATAGCTATAAAGGGTAACCCTCTTACTAAGCCTTTTTCCTATAGCTATAAAAGGCGACCCTCTTACTAAGCCCTTTTCTTATAGCTATAAATAGTAAACCTTTTTTTATTTAAGTTTTATAAAAATATATTACTTATTACCTTTTTTTATAAATCTTAAATAGGGCTATATAATTAAAAGGTATACTACCTAGCTACTTTTTTATAATAAAGTTATAAGGATTTATTATTACTACTAACTATTTCTTACTAACTTTATGTCCTCTAAATACTAAGCTAAAGTAGCTATTTACTTATATAACTCCTTATTATCTTTTCTTTACTAAGAACACTAGACTAGCTTCTTATTTATTACTAAGAAGAAGGTAAAATCTAGCTTAAACTTAGTTAAATTACCTCCTATATAGACCTAAATAGTATTAACCTATTCTTACTTTCTAGTAAGTAGCCTTACTTCCTACTACCTATACTTTAGCTATAACTTTAGGGATAGGCTTAGGTAGCTAACTAGCTCTCTTAAGGTAAGGCTAGTTATAATAAGATTAGTTATACTATATTCTTTAGTCTGCTATAAAGGAATACTATAATCTTTAGATTAAAGATCTAGTAGTATAAATTAAAAAAGAACGTCTCTTAAAGATACTATTAGGGGTATACCTCTTACTTACTAAAGGTTACTAAATCTAGTATCTTAGTAAAAATCTTATAGTAGTATAAAATACTAAGCTTAGTTAAAACTATATAGTCTAAACTATATTCTTTAATAGGGGCTAAGAATAGTCTCTTACTAAAAGGTATTACTTTTTTAGCTAACTAGTATTACTTTCTAATTAACGCTAGGCACTTTAAAGAAAGTAGTGTCTAAAGTTTACTAAGGAGCTTAAGGTAAGTCCTTATATACTTCTAGCTTCTAAGGACTTTATCTTTAGTATAAGCTTACTTAAAGTATAACTTTTAGTTACTAAGTATATTCTATATAATATTAATAAGTTAATATAAGTAGCTATTACTATTTAAGAGATAGCCCTTAATATTATTATTACTTAACTTAGTACTAAAGGTAACGTAAACACTAAAGTTCTAGTATTTTTAAATAAATATTACTACCTAATAAGTTACAGGCTATGTTGCCCCACCTGACAGGCAGACAATAGGCGACAAACAGTATTTATATAAACAAGAGAACAGGAATAGACAGATAACTCCCTAGAATAGAAGAACTATAGTATAAGTTACATAGAGATAAAGAAGTAATTACGTAATAAGGTAATTACTAGTAATTATAAAAGTAAGCGCTTACTAGTATTTACTAAGCGCTTACCTTATATAAAAATAGTAATTACTTATAACTATTAGTTAGAAGGAACTATTTAAGAAATAGTTAGGACTTATATATAGGATAGACTTAGATATACTTAAGGATAGACTTCTATAGCTCTTTAGTGATTAACTTATAATATATTCTTTAAATACCTTTTAGTATCTAACCTTAGAGATTTAATTAATAAGAAGCTATATAAGCACTAAGACGCCTTTAACTACCTAACTAATTACTAAGTAATTAATAAGACTAATAAGAATAACTAACACTATTAACTAAGTATTAACTTTTACTTACTATTAGTAGAAACCTTACTATCTAGAAACTAGCTATAACACTTTAATTACTTTTATTAAGTAAGTTAACCTTAATACTTACCTAATAGTAAAATATAATAAAATATCTATACTATAAACCACTTTTACTTTATTTAGCTCTAGTAAGAGGAAGCCCCTAGCTACTCCTATATAAAACCTAAATAATAAGATAAAGGACGCTAAAGTATTAGATAAAGAATTAAGTTACACTTAATAAACCTATAGTATTATTATAGGCTAAATTAAGAAGAATAACTCTAATATAGCTAAAATATAAACTATAATAAATAAACTTAGGAATAAACTTAAGGTTAAGGGTAATAAAGTCTATAAACTTTAATCTATAGTTACTACTACCTTTACTAAGCTTAAGGAAAAAGAGAGAGAAGTTACTATACTTAAAGAGGATAACTACACCCTATAAGGGGTAGCTAATATTATTACTACCTCTATAAAGAGATATAATAAACTTAAACTTAATTTACCTAGCACTTATAATAGCACTAGTAAATAACTAAAAAGATTTCTAATTTAAGTATATACTTATTAGACTTTTTATACTACTAACTTTAAAAGTAAAACTAAATAAGTAATCTATATAAGAACCTTTTTTTATAAAAAAGCACTTACTTAGTATAAACCCTACTTAGAGAAGTTCCTTAAAAATAATAGTAACCTTACTATTTACTTCTTTAAGATATAAAATATCTTTAGAAATATAACTAGCTTTATAAAAGCTCTATTATTACTATTTTAAGATCCTAATAAGAAGTAATAAGCTAAGTAAGACCTAGCTAGCCTATAATAAACTAAGTTAGCCTCTTACTATATAGCTAAATTTTAATAACTAGCTACTTAACTTAATATTACTTAAGAATTATTAATTTTTACTTTTTACTAAGGACTTAAGGATAACGTTAAGGATAAACTTATAAAGATTATTAACTTACCTAAGGATTTCCTATCTTATATTAAACTTACTATTAAAATTAATATATAACTTTATAAATAATATAAGGAATAAAAAGAAACTTAATAACTTAATATAAATATAGGTAAGAAGTATACCTAAGGACCTAAGCAGCTACACTAGTAGAATTAAAGATAAAACACCTAGTAGTAAGCCTATAATAATTATCTAAGTAGTGCCTATAGATAGTATATAGGACTAATAGACGTTAGTGTTATAAAGAAATAAGATTAGTAACTAGTATAAGACGTTAGTACTATAAAATACTATAATTATAAAAAAACAGGATATTTTATATAAGACTATAGATAGCTAAAAAGACTATAGCATAAGAATTTACCTAAGCACACTAAGAAGGCTAGTGTAGCCTAAAAGGATATCCTTTATAAATAACTCTTATAGACTACCTGCTATAATAATAACTACCTTACCTATAAGGATAGTAAAAAGTAAGCTGAATAGTACCTAAAAAAACTAAGAAACCTTACTAAATAATAATAGGTTATAATAATTAATATAAAGAAATTCTATAAACAGATTAGAACTAAAATAACTAATATCTTAAAAAGAAATATATAATAATACTATTAAAGAAACTACTAATACTATAATATAAACTACTAAGCCTATAGATATCTAGTAACTTAATTAATAGACTATAGTAATTACCTATTAGTATAGTAAGCTAAGAAGATAAGCTATAGATATTAGAAACTAAAATATTATTATAAAACTTATAAAAACTTATAACTAACTAAAACTCTAGTACCCTAATACCCTTAACATAAAAAAGCTAAAACTAGTAGAGAAGTAACTAGAATAATAAGTAGCTACTTAAGGGAACTATAATTTACTAAAGGCACTTAATAAAAACTACCTATAGGAAATTACTAAGACTATTATAGTAGCTAGGAAATAATAGCCCTAAGAAGTTAAGAACTCTAAAAAGCAAAACTAATAACTTATTACTAAACTAATCTAGACGTAGGACACTATAAAAGATAAATAGAATTAACTATATATAAAGGAGACCTTAGACACCCTTAATAAATAATTATAACTTTATATTAAAGCCTAAGGTAACTACCTAAAATAATAGTAATTAGAATAAGATTTTAAGTAGACTATATATAAAGCTATAGACTTTAGTATATAAGTAACTAAGATAATTATAGTAAGTAAGAAAGCTATTACCTACTAGACTAGAAACTAATAAAGGGTTTTAGACACTATAAACTAAGATATCTAATAACTACTAAGTAAGTATAATAAATAAGTTATTTATAGTATAATTTAAACTATATAATTATTATATAATAAGCTAAACTAGTTTAAATAATAAATTAACTATAAGATAAATAGTAAAAGAAAACCTTACGTAGTAGTAAGAGTTTATCCTTAATTATACTAATTACTAGCTTAGAACCTTACTAGCTAAGAGATAATAGATATTCTAGAGACTCTTAAGCTTATAAAAAGACTATAAGTAAAAGTATATATAGTTCTAGGATAAGCTAAGATCTTAGTAGTTAGAAAAAAAAAACTAGGTTTCTATAACCTTAACTTTACTACTAGGAGCTAACCTTATAAGAAACTATTATAGTATAAAGCACTAGTTCTAATAAAATAGAAACTAGTAGTAAAAGAAAAAGTAATAAAAAGCCTTCTTACTATAAAATATTATTACTAAGTAGAATAAAATAAAAAGTAGTAAAATAACTAATAAAACTAACTTAAGTAAACCTAATTATAATTAAACAGACTAAAGAAAAAACTTAGTATATTTAATAATAAGCTAATAACATACTATCTTCTTTACTACTTATAAGTAGTATAAATTATAAGAGTTAGGGACCTTATAATCTATAAACTAACGTAATGTATATAACTACTAAGATATATAATTATAACTTTAAAGAAATCTCTAAAGAAATAAATAATTAAAACCTCTGCTTTTATAGAACTAAAGATATTAATATTAAAGGAGAACCTATTATCCTAAACTAGGAAAGCCCTAAGTTTAGAGATTATAAACACCTAGCCTTAGAACACCTACTATATAGAAAAGTATTCTAAACTAACTATATTTATAATAAGTGTAGTATATATAAGGTAGCTAAAGGGATTAACGCCTTTTATCTTAAGAGGATTAATAATAAGGTAATACCTAGGTACTATACTAATAAGAAATTATACTACTAGAATATTAAGAAGTATAGATATTAAACTATCTGCCTTAAACTAAACCTATAATACCTAGTAGTATATATAACTAGTATTTTTCACCTACCACTAGTTGGACAGTGGAAAAAACCTTACCATAAAGCAAACTGACAGATAGTATAAGTATAGTAAATATAGATTAAGAAGGCTAGGACCTACCTAAACTAGCTAAAAAACTTAAGACCCTAACTATAAGTAGCGTATAGGCAGCTCGAAGATAACTAAAAACCCTATACGTTATAATAATAAAAGATAATAGTTACGTCTTCTTATAGGTCCTACTAAATAAATAGCCTACTTAGGTTATAGTTAATAGTAAAGTATAAGTAAATTCAATATCATCTAGATTAGTAAATAAATAATAACTTCTATAGATTTATAAAGAATAACTATCCCCCCTATAACCAGTTAAAAGAAAATAAGTCTAGTATAATAAAGCGATTATTAATAAGGAGATAGTCCACCTCCTAATAAATATCACCGCGCCCGGGACTAATAACTTAACTTTAATATTACTAA
>NW_007361027.1:640272-641203 GCF_000149035.1 Colletotrichum graminicola M1.001 | reverse complement strand
TAGCCTAAAAACTTATTATAATTAGTAGATATAGTAATACTAGTATAACTAAAAGAATAATACTTAAATAGATCTATAAAATATATAGCGCTAAGGTATATAGACACTAAGGAATTATAAAGATATTTAAAAAAATTAGATAACACTATAATAAAAGAGTTATATATAAAGAAGTAGCCTTAGTATTTAAGGACTATAAAATATATAAGAAAAGTAAGAATAGTCCTTATAAACTATATAGGTAAAGCTAACTACTACTAGCACTACTAAAGTTATAGCACTTAATGTCTTTAGACTTTATTATTAAACTACTAAAGTTAAGAGAACCCTTTATAAAGATATACTATAATAGTATTTTAGTTATTATTAAGTAACTTATAAAATACACCTACTTTATTTTATACCTAAAGTTAAGTATAGTAAAAGACTTAGTATATATATTTTTAAAATATATAATTAGTAATTATAGTTTACTAAAGAAAATTATATTAAATAAAGATAAGCTATTTACCTTAAAGTTTTAAAAATCCTTAATTTTATAACTTAGTATAAACTATAAACTATTTACTATATTATTATAGTAGTAATACTACATTAGTTAGATATATAACTATATTTCTTATTATAAGAATTTAAAAGTAAAAAAGAAAGAAATCTACCCTAGGGGGCTAGTCGTCCTGCTAGCTATTATATAGCTATCTATTCTATTTATAAATTACCTAATAGTCCCTATAACTAGGGGTTCTTGTTCTCTGCCCTTTAGTAGGTCCTTTAGTGCTATAGGGTTTACTAGCTACTAAGGTATAGGTATACTAACGACTCTGTTTTAATGCCTTTGCGTATGAGCCGTAAAGCGCTAAAACTCGACGCTAAAGTAACCAGCTCCGTAACCAACAGCGCATGCATCTACAGCTGATAGTGATTCAAAAGA
>NW_007361027.1:637819-638907 GCF_000149035.1 Colletotrichum graminicola M1.001 | reverse complement strand
TACATGTATTGTATTTGTATTGTATTGTATTGTATTGTATTTTGTATTTTTCTTTAACTCTCTGCTTACTACTCTCTACGCCTATAAGTAAGTAATATATATTACTAGTGCTACTAACACTCCTTACTGCTATAAATCTTAACCTAGTTATTAAGGCTTTTTATAAAAAAGCAGCTATTACTATTAGATAAAGTAATAGCCTATTATTATTAATATTATTACTACTGCTACTAAGATACACTAGACTATTACTACTAGTACTACTACTTACACTTAAACACTTTAGACTTAACTTAATGCTATTAGTATATACCTTTATAAAAGTATTAAGAAGACTCTTTAAGTTATATACCTAAAAATACTAGTAATAGCTATAAGGATTTAGAGGAGGTAACCTACCTAGAGGTAAATCTTTTTCCCTCTACTAGTAGATTTAGGGGTAATGTTATAAGCAGGTCAGGATAACTAACTTTAGCATAAAGCAAAAGCTTTAGTAATAATACACCTATATTATTACCCCCTGTTCTACACTATATAGTTACGTTAGCTAGCACCTAACTAGTTAGATTATAACACTATATCTCCCCTCTAAGAAATATATCCCTATGCCTAGTAACTAACTAGGTATATTATAGGTATAAGTAAGGAAACTCTAGTAGGGGTATAAGGGACTAATCCTATATATGCTGCTTATAGTTAGAACGCTAAGGACTCTAGAGAGAATCCTATCTAGCTAGTAGCGCCAGGATTTAAACCTATACCTTTTACGTAAGGTAGGTGTATTATTATGTTATAAGCAGGTTAAGGTAACTAACTCTAGCATAAAGCAAAAGCTTTAGTAATAATACACCTATATTATTATCCCCTGTTCTACACTATATAGTTACGTTAGCTAGCACCTAACTAGTTAGATTGTAATAAGTAAGAGGTAGAAATATAACTCTATAAGTATAAGGCTTTAAACTATCTACTAGCACTATATTATAAAGCTACTTAGCCTAAAAGTTAAGATACCTTTAATAATAAGAAGATATATAAAGATAACAAAGATAAGTAGGCTAGCTATATATAGTAAAGACTAGTCCCTT